>NC_090301.1:36117500-36357500 GCF_039906515.1 Pseudorca crassidens
CTTTGGACCTTCTAGACAGCCCGTTGTGTAAAATTACTGAGGTCATTTATTTACTTGATAATGGTTACATTTTACGTGAGTGCTGGGTCATGGTGGGATTTTGCCACAGAGGCTGAATCAAATAATTAATTAATGGTTCAAGATGCAGAGCATCAAAATATTTGGAATTCACTATCTTCCCTAGCTGAGATGTAGTCACAAGGGAGAAGGTAATACTTAAGAATTCTCTGGCAGGCATGTAAAAGAAGAAAAAAATGAATTAAAAATCCAAAGAAAATAAGTAGGAGATGAAAAATTAAAAGTAGCAACAAGAGAAAGAAAAGTAGGCCTTATATGACTAGAGATGGGAAAGGGAATTTAAGCCTATGAGTCCTACCTCAAATAACACTGGGTTTTATGGTTTGATTATTTCAAGACTAAAGAAGTTGTAGTTTCAATAAGGTTTCCTGTTTTCTAGATTTCTCAGATATTTCAAAACATCCCAATATAAATAACCACAGCACATTAACCATAGAATGCATTGTTCCATGGTTGTTGCAGTATTTGGCTTTTAATCACCTTTAAGTGTAGAGGACATTTAAAATTAAATAATCCATGAAGTCATCTAGAAAATAAGAAAACATGTGATTACCATGCGTTTATTAGTGAGCCACAGATTCCTTGCTGTTTCAAGCCAGTAGGAGTACATGAAAAGAAGCCTTTCATAATAATTCAGCTGTAATAACATGCCCCATTTACAATATATTAGGAATATACTTCTCTTACTGCTGATTTAAAAAGAAAGAATATATCAAGAAATTATCTCTTCATTTGAGTTTATTAGGAAATTGTGTATCAGTTATGTTCAATGGCAATTAAATTCCTCCAATTTATTATGGTATACCTTACATAAGTTGTCAAAGAGGACATGGTGTAAAATGTGTATACTACAAGGATAGTTTGTGTAATATGGTAGAATGCCTGTATCACAAGATCTGGAAGACCTTGAAATCGGTCAAATTCTAATGATTCGTGCAGCTAGGAGACCATGTGATACAACGCACGGTATAATCTCCTCTTGTCCTACATTATGTGTTAGAAACTGTGAAAGAATTCTTCAGTTTTGTAGCTTCCTTCAGGCTCTACGCAGAGCATCTACATAGCATGATATTCTACTTTGTTTATTTGTGCAGCTGTTTGCTATAGAAACATAAAGAGGGGTTTTGAAAACAATTGATTTTTAAAAGAGATTTGGGGTTAGGAATATTTTGGAGATGTTTGTTAGTCTTCCCATTTGAATTTAAAGCAGCTCTGAACAGCCAGTTCACTGCTAAGTGTTGTGATTATGAATGGAGCACCTCTGTGTGAAACTATCAAGTTCTTCTTACAAGATCTTCCAAGCAGAAAATAACCTTTCATTTCCTGGCCTTTATCTCCCAGAAGGAGGGGAGGAGAGTTGCAAATAAACCCAGCTTTATGCAAACGCAAGAATATATGGTGTAGGTCAGAAGGGCCTGAACCAAGATGGCGGAGTAGAAGGACGTGCTCTCACTCCCTCTTGTGAGAACACTAGAATCACAAGTAGCTGCTGGACAGTCATCGACAGGAAGACACTGGAAATCACCAAAAAATATACCCCACATCCAAAGACAAAGGAGAAGTCACAATGAGATGGTAGGAGGGGTGCAATCACATCAAAATCTAATCCCATAACTCTGGGTGGGTGACTCAAAGACTGGAGAACACTTATACCACAGAAGTCCACCCACTGGAGTGAAGGTTCTGAGCCCCATGTCAGGCTTCCCAACCGGGGGTCTGGCAACGGGAGGAGGAATTCCTAGAGAATAAGACTTTGAAGCCTACTGGGATTTGACTGCAGGACTTCAACAGGACAGGGGCAAACAGAGACTCCACTCTTAGAGGGCACACACAAAGTAGTGTGTGCAGTGGGACCCAGGGGAAGGAGCAGTGACCCCAGGGGAGATTGGACCAGACCTACCTGCTAGTGTTGGAGGGTCTCCTGCAGAGGCAGGGGGTGGCTGTGTCTCACCATGGGGACAAGGACACTGGCAGTAGAAGTTCTGGGAAGTAATCCTTGGCATGAGCCCTCCCAGAGTCCACCATTAGCCCCACCAAAGAGCCCAGGAAGGCTCCAGTCTTGGGTTGCCTCAAGCCAAACAACCAACAGGGAGGGAACCCAGGCCTACCCATCAACAGTCAAGCAGACTAAAGTTTTACTGAGCTCTGCCCACCAGAGCAACAGCCATCTCTACCCACCACCCATCCCTCCCATCAGGAAACTTGCATAAGTCTCTTAAATAGCCTCATTCCCCAGAGGGCAGACAACAGAAGCAAGAACAACTACAATCCCATGGCCTGTGGAACAAAAACCACATTCACAGAAAGATAGACAAGATGAAAAGGCAGAGGGCTATGTACCAGATGAAGGAACAAGATAAAACCCCAGAAAAACAACTAAATGAAATGGAGATAGGCAAACTTCCAGAAAAAGAATTCAGAATAATGATAGTGAAGATGATCCAGTACCTCAGAAAAAGAATGGAGGCAAAGATCGAGAAGATGCAAGAAATGTTTAACAAAGACCTAGAAGAATGAAAGAACAAACAGAGATGAACAATACAATAACTGAAATGGAAACTACACCAGAAAGAATCAATAGCAGAATAACTTAGGCAGAAGAATGGATAAGTGACCTGAAAGACAGAATGGTGGAATTCACTGCTGCAGAACAGAATAAAGAAAAAAAGAATGAAAAGAAATGAAGACAGCCTAAAAGACCTCTGGGACAACATTAAATGCAACAACATTCGTATTATACGGGTCCCAGAAGAAGAAGAAGAGAGAGAGAAAGGACTAGAGAAAATACTTGCAGAGATTAGAGTCGAAAATTTCCCTAACATGGGAAAGGAAATAGCCACCCAAGTCCAGGAAGTGCAGAGAGTCCCAGACAGAATAAACCCAAGGAGAAACACATCGAGATACATAGTAATCAAATTGGCAAAAACTAAAGCCAAAGAAAAAGTATTGAAAGCAGCAAGGGAAAAATGACAAATAACATACAAGCTAACTCCCATAAGGTTAACACCTGATTTCTCAGCGGAAACTCTACAAGCCAGAAGGGAGTGGCATGATATACTTAAAGTGATGAAAGGGAAGAACCCACAGCCAAGATTACTCTACCTGGCAAGGATCTCATTCAGATTCTATGGAGAAATCAAAAGCTTTACAGACAAGCAAAAGCTAAGAGAATTCATCACCACCAAACCAGCTCTACAACAACTGATAAAGGAACTTCTCTAAGTGGGAAACACAAGAGAAGAAAAGGACGTACAAAAACAAATGGAAAACAATTAAGAAAATGATCATAGGAATATATATATCGACAATTACCTTAAACATGAATAGATTAAATGCTCCAACCAAAAGACACAGCATGGCTTGAATGGATACAAAAACAAGACCCATATATATGCTGTCTACAAAAGACCCACTTCAGACCTATGGACACATACAGACTGAAAGTGAGGGGATGGAAAAAGATGTTCCATGCAAATGGAAATCAAAAGAAAGCTGGAGTATCAATACTCATATCAGATAAAATAAACTTTAAAAAAAGAATGTTACAGGGCTTCCCTTGTGGTGCAGTGGTTGAGAGTCCACCTGCAGATGCAGGGGACATGGGTTCATGCCCTGGTCTGGGAATATCCCACATGCCGCAGAGCGGCTAGCCCCGTGAGCCATGGTCACTGAGCCTGCACGTTTGGAGCCTGTGCTCTGCAATGGGAGAGGCCACAACAGTGAGAGGCCTGAGTACCACAAAAAAAAAAAAAAAAAAAGTTACAGGAGACAAGAAAGGACACTACATAATGATCAAGGGATCAATCCAAGAAGAAGATATAACAATTATAAATATATATGCACCCAACATAGGAGCACCCCAATACATAAGGAAACTGCTAACAGCTCTAAAAGAGGAAATTGACAGTAACACCAAAATAGTGGGGGACTTTAACACCTCACTTACACCAATGGACAGATCATCCAAACAGATAATTAATAAGGAAACACAAGCTTTAAATGACACAGTAGACCACATAGATTTAATTGATATTTATAGGACATGCCACCCTAAAACAGCAGATTACACTTTCTTCTCAAGTGCACATGGAATATTCTCCAGGATAGATCACATCTTTGGTCACAAATCAAGCCTCAGTAAATTTAAGAAAATTGAAAGCATACCAAGCATCTCTTCTGACCACAATGCTATGAGATTAAAAATAAATTACAAGACTTCCCTTGTGGCACAGTTGTTGAGAGTCTGCCTGCCGATGCAGGGGACACGGGTTCGTGCCCCGGTCTGGGAAGATCCCACATGCCGCGGGGTGGCTAGGCCTGTGAGCCATGGCTGCTGAGCCTGCACGTCCAGAGCCTGTGCTCTGCAATGGGAGAGGCCACAACAGTGAGAGGTCCGTGTACTGCAAAGAAAAAAAACAAACAAAAAAATGAATTACAGGGGAAGAAACGTAAAAAACACAAACACATGAAGGCTAAACATAACGTTACTAAATAACCTGAGATCACTGAAGAAATCAAAGAGGAAATCAAAAAATACCTAGAGACAAATGAGAGTGAAAACACGGTCATCCTAAACCTATGGGATGCAGCAAAAGCAGTTCTAAGAGGGAAGTTTACAGCTATAAAAGCCTACCTCAAGAAAGAAGAAAAATCTCAAATAAACAATCTAACCTTACGCCTAAAGGAACTAAAAAAGAACAAACAAAACCCAAAGTTAGAAGAAGGAAAGAAATCATAACGTTCAGAGCAGAAATAAATGAAATAGAAACAAAGAAAACAATAGCAAAGATCAATAAAAGTAAAAGCTGGTTCTTTGAGAAGATAAGCAAAATTGATAAACCACTAGCCAGACTCATCACGAAAAACAGGGAGAGGACTCAAATCAATAGAATTAGAAATGAAAAAGGAGAAGTTAAAACAGACACCGCAGAAATACAAGGGATCCTAAGAGACTACTACAAGCAACTATATGCCAATAAAATGGACAACCTGGAAGAAATGGACAAATTCTTAGAAAGGTATAACCTTCCAAGACAGAACCAGGAAGAAATAGAAAATATGAACTGACCAATCACAAGTAATGAAATTGAAACTGTGATTAAAAGCCTTCCATCAAGCAAAAGTCCAGGACCAGATGGCTTCACTGGTGAATTCTATCAAACATTTAGAGAAGAGCTAACACCCATCCTTCTCAAACTCCTCCAAAAAATTGCAGAGGAAAGAACACTCCCAAACTCATTCTATGTCGCCACCATCACCCTGATACCAAAACCAGACAAAGATACTACAAAAAAGAAAATTACAGGCCAATATCACTGATGAATATAGATGCAAAAATCCTCAACAAAATACTATCAAACAGAATCCAATGACACATTAAAAGGATCATACACCATGATCAAGTGGGATTTATCCCAGGGATGCAAAGATTCTTCAATATACGAAAATCAATGTGATACTCCATATTAAAAAATTGAAGAATAAAAACCATATGATCATTTCAATAGATGCAGAAAAAGCTTTTGACAAAATTCAACACCTATTTATGATAAAAACTCTCCAAAAAGTTGGGCATAGAGGGAACATACTTCAACATAATAAAGGCCATATACGACAAACCCACAGCAAACATCATTCCCAATGGTGAAAAGCTGAAACTGTTTCCTCTAAGATCAGGAACAAGACAAGGATGTCCACTTCACCACTATTATTCAACATCGTTTGGAAGTCCTAGCCATAGCAATCAGAGAAGAAAAAGAAATAAAAGGAATACAACTTGGAAAAGAAGAAGTAAAACTGTCACTGTTTGCAAATGACATGATACTATATGTAAAGAATCCTAAAGATGTCACCAGAAAACTACTAGAGCTAATCAATGAATTTGGTAAAGTTGCAAGATGCAAAATTAATGCACAGAAATCTCTTGTATTCCTATACACTAATGATGAAAGAGCTGAAAGAGAAATTAAGGAAACACCCCCATTTACCATTGCAACAAAAAGAATAAAATACCTAGAAATAAACCTTCCTAGGGAGACAAAAGACTTGTATGCAGAAAACTATAAGACACTGATGAAAAAAATTAAAGATGATACCAACAGATGGAGAGATATACCATGTTCTTGGATTGATAGAATCAATATTGTTAAAATCACTATACTACCCAAAGCAATCTGCAGATTCAGTGCAATCCTTATCAAATTACCAATGGCATTTTTTATGGAACTAGAACAATATATCTTAAAATTTGTATGGAGACACAACAGACCCCGAATAGCCAAAGCAGTCTTGAAGGAAGAAAACGTAGCTGGAGGAATCAGACTCCCTGACTTCAGACTATACTACAAAGCTACAGTCATCAAGAAAATATGGTACTGACACAAAAATAGAAACATAGATCAATGGAACAAGATAGAAAGCCCAGAGGTAAACCCACACACCTATGGTCAACTAATCTGTGACAAAGGAGGCAAGGATAAACAATGGAGAAAAGACAGTCTCTTGAACAAGTAGTTCTGGGACAACTGGACAGCTACATGTAAAAGAATGAAATTAGAACACTCCCTAACACCATACACAAAAATAAACTCAAAATGGATTTGAGACCTAAATGTAAGACCGGACACTTCAAAACTCTTAGAGGAAAACATAGGAAGAACTCTCTTTGACATAAATCACAGCAAGATCTTTTTTGATCCACCTCCTAGAGTAATGGTAATAAAAACAAAAATAAACAAATGAGACCTAATGAAACTTAAAAGCTTTTGCACAGCAAAGGAAACCATAAACAAGACAAAAAGGCAACTCTCAGAGTGGGAGAAAATATTTGCAAATGAATCAACAGACAAAGGATTAATCTCCAAAATATATAAACAGCTCATGCAGCTCAATATAAAAAAAACAAACAACCCAATCCAAAAATGGGCAGAAGACCTAAATAGACATTTATCCAAAGAAGACATACAGATGGCCAAGTAGCAGGTGAAAAGCTGCTCAACATCACTAATTATTCGAGAAATGCAAATCAAAACTACAATGAGGTATCACCTCACACCAGTAAGAATGGGCTTCATCAGAAAATCTACAAACAACAAATGCTGCAGAGGGTGCGGAGAAAAGGGAACCCTCTTGCACTGTTGGTGGGAATGTAAACTGATAGAGCTACTATGGAGAACAGTATGGAGGTTCCTTAAAAAACTAAACATAGAACTACCATATGATCCAGCAATCCCACTACTGGGAATATACCCAGAGAAAACCACAATTCAAAAAGACACATGCACCCCAATGTTCATTGCAGCACTATTTACAAATGTCAGGTAATGGAAGCAACCTAAATGCCAATTGACAGATGAATGGATAAAGATGTGGTACATATATACAATGGAATATTACTCAGCCATAAAAAGGAACGAAATTGGGTCATTTTTTGAGACGTGGATGGATCTAGAGACTGTCATACAGAGCGAAGTAAGTCAGAAAGAGAAAACCAAATATCGTATATTAACGCATATATGTGGAACCTAGAAAAAGGGTACAGATGAACCGGTTTGCAGGGCAGAAATTGAGACACAGATGTAGAGAACAAACGTATGGACACCAAGGGGGGAAAGCAGTGGGGGGTGGGAGTGGTGTGTGATGAATTGGGTGATTGGGATTGACATGTATACACTGATGTGTATAAAATTGATGACTAATAAGAACCTGCTGTATAAAAAAATAAATAAAATAAAATTCAAAAATTAATAAAAAAGAATATGCAGTGTAATTGGTTCTTTGGATTGGCCAGATATAACTACAGGCAGAGTGATCTCTTGGCCAAATCATCTAGAGTTCATCAGTAAACTGCTCTTTTAGAAATTTAAATCATCTAGTCATATCATTTTGTTTTAATTCTTACAGTATTAATACAGAAAGCATGAGATATTATAAAAAATGATAACAGAATTGATAGGCTGATTAGAAATGCCATTGTTTAATTGATATCATTGTCTCAGTCTTTTCTTTTCATCCTGAGTATATTTAGTTTTACTGAAGTTATTTCTTGGAGGTACTTTCTCATGATGATCTTGTTTTTGAGTTTTGCTGCTTGTATTTGGTTGCAGTCTATATTCTATCATCTATTAATTTTCTCTGTTGAAACTGTTGGGAAAGCCCTGTATAAGTTCAGTAAATTTTAGATATTTTTGGTAAATTTGATAGATTTAGCCATAGTTACCAGATCTTATTGTAAACATGGCTAGAACGATCCAGTTTGTAGTCACTTAAAGAGATGTTAGGTTTTTATTATTTCTGTGAGGTACAACTTATGTACAATAAAATGTACAGATACTAATTATAGAGTTTAAAGAGTTTGAGAAATGCATACCCATAAAGCAACCAACCTATTATGATTTAGAACTTTTCCATCACCCCAGTAAGTTCCCTCATGACTTTTCCCATCACTCTCCATCCTCCTTTCCAACCAACCCATACAAACATTATTCTGAATTCTATCACCAGATTTTAGTTTTACCTCTTCTCAAACTTTAGATAAATGGAATTATGCTTTGTATTTCACTTTTTTCTTTCAACATGATTTTGAGATTCATCTGCATTGCATGTACTAGTGACTTGTTTCTTTTTTTTGCCAGGTGATTTTCCATTGCATGAGTATATCAATTTGTTTAACCATTCACTTGCTGATGGACATTTGGGTTGTTTCTATTTTGGGGCTATTGTAAATAAAGTTGCTGTGAACATTCTTCTACAATCTTTTGTAGAAATAAGTTTTCATTTCTTTTGGGTAAATACCTAGAAGTGATATTGCTGGGTCATACGGTTGTACATGTTTAACTTTACAAGTAACTAGTAAAGAGTTTTGCAAAGTGGCTGTATCATTTCATACTCACCTGCAACATGTGAGAGTATCGGGTGTTCCACAACATCACAAACACTTGGTAGATGAACTCTTTTTTACTTTTAGCCATTTTAGCATGTGGGTGGTAACATCTTATTATAGTTTTAATTTGCATTTTCCTGAGTGAATATTTTGAGCACTTTTGATGCACATTGGTCATTTTAATATTTTTTACATGAAGTGTCTTTTTCCTACTCTTTATTTGGTTGTCCATTTTATCATTGAGGTATAGAAGTTCTTTAAATATTCTGGATATGATCCTTTACAGATATATATATTGTGACTGCTTTTACCCAGTCTGTGGGTGGCCTCTTCATATTACTAGTAGTGTTTTCTTGGTGAACAAGTTTGAGTTCTGATGATGTCTAATTTATCAGTTTTTTAATTTTATGGTTTATAGTTTCTGAATCTTGTGTAAAAATTTATGTCTACCAAAATTTGTGAAGATATATTACAATTTCCTTTCAGAAGTGTTACAGTTTTATCTTTCATGTTGGGTCAATGATTTATCTCAAATTAATTTGTATGTATAGTTTGAGGTAGGAATCAAGGTTCAATTTTTTTTTCCATCAGATATCCAGTTGTTTCAGCACCATTTGTAGAGAAGACTTTCCTGTGTTTGCCCAGTGTGTTGTTTTGATACATTTGTAAAAACAAATTTACAACATAAGGGTGAGCCTATTTCTGGACTTTGTATTCTGTTCCATTATGTATTCTTACATATTTGTCCCTTAAGTATGTTTCATTATGGATTCTTATCTCAACACCATACTTATTTGATATTGTAGCTTTAAAGTAAGTATAAGTCCTCCAACTTTATTCTACTTTTTCAAGGCTATTTTGACTATTCTAGTCATTTGCATATAAATTTTAAAAATCAGCTTGTCAATTTCTATAAAAACTTTATAGATTTTTTTTAAGAATTAAGACTTTTATGGGTTTCCCTGGTGGCGCAGTGGTTGAGAGTCCGCCTGCTGATGCAGGGGACACGGGTTCATGCCCCGGTCCAGGAAGATCCCACATGCCGTGGAGTGGCTGGGCCCGTGAGCCATGGCCACTGAGCCTGCGCGTCCGGAGCCTATGCTCCGCAACGGGAGAGGCCACGACAGTGAGAGACCCGCGTACGGAAAAAAAATAAATAAATAAAAGAATTAAGACTTTTAGAGTAGTTTAAGATTCATAGCAAAATTGAGGGAAGGTACAGAGGTTCTCCAAATAACTCCTGCCCCCACAGATGCACAGACTTCCCCATTATCAACATCCCCTATCAAAGTGGTACAGTTATTTAAATTGATGGACTTCCATTGACAGATTATATTCACACAAAATCCATACACTCTATGACTTGGACAAGTTATGACATGTGTCCATCATTATGAAAACAGACACAGTATTTTCACTGCCCTAAACATCCTCTGTGTTCTGCATATTCATCTCTCCCTCCTCTCCATTCCCTGGCAACCATGATCTTTTACTATCTCTACAGTTTTATCTTTTCCAAAATGTCATATAGGTGGACTCATACAGTATATAGCCATTTCAGACTGGCTTCTTTTATTTAGCAATATGCATTTAAGATTCCTTTGTGTCTTTTCATGATATGATAGCCCTTTGTGTGTGTGTGTGTGTGTTTCTTCAAAAATATTCAATTGTCTGGATATATCACAGTTTATTTATGCATTCAGTTACTGAAGGACATCTTGGTTGACTCTAAGTTTCGGCTATTATAATTAACGCTGCTTTAAACATCTGTGTGCACATTTTTGTGTAGACATACGTTTTCAGGTCTTTAAATACTAAGGAGCACAACTGCTGAATTATATTGCAAGAGTACATTTAGTTTTGTAAGTAATTGCCAAACTGTATTCCAAAGTAACTGTACCAATTTGCATTCCCACCAGCAATGAATGAGAGTTCAATATTCAATTTTTTCCTAATTTGTTTTTCTCTCTGTGCCTTATTTTGTCTTCAGATTCATTTATGCATTCTTCTATTCTGTTCAGTTATTTTATTTATTTTTTTTACATCTATATTGGAGTATAATTGTTTTCCAATGGTGTGTCAGTTTCTGCTTTATAACAAAGTGAATCAGCTATACATATACATATGTTCCCATATCTCGTCCTTCTTGCGTCTCCCTCCCTCCCACCCTCCCTATCCCACCCCTCCAGGCGGTCACAAAGCACCGAGCTGATCTCCCTGTGCTATGCGGATGCTTCCCACTAGCAATCTACCTTACGTTTGGTAGTGTATATATGTCCATGCCTCTCTCTCGCTTTGTCACAGCTTGCCCTTCCCCCTCCCCATATCCTCAAGTCCATTCTCTAGTAGGTCTGTGTCTTTATTCCTGTCTTACTCCTAGGTTCTTCATGACATTTTTTTTCTTAAATTCCATATATATGTGTTAGCATATGGTATTTGTCTTTCTCTTTCTGACTTACCTCACTCTGTATGACAGACTCTAGGTCCATCCACCTCATTACAAATAGCTCAGTTTAGTTTCTCTTTATGGCTGAGTAATATTCCATTGTATATATGTGCTACATCTTCTTTATCCATTCATCCGATGATGGACACTTAGGTTGTTTCCATCTCTGGGCTATTGTAAGTAGAGCTGCAATGAATATTTTGGTACATGACTCTTTTTGAATTTTGGTTTTCTCAGGGTATATGCCCAGAAGTGGGATTGCTGGATCATATGGTAGTTCTATTTGTAGTTTTTTAAGGAAACTCCATACTGTTCTCCACAGTGGCTGTATCAATTTACATTCTCACTAACAGTGCAAGAGGGTTCCCTTTCCTCCACACCCTCTCCAGCATTTACTGTTTCTAGATTTTTTGATGATGGCCATTCTGACTGGTGTGAGATGATATCTCATTGTAGTTTTGATTTGCATTTCTCTAATGATTAATGAAGTTGAGCATTCTTTCATGTGTTTGTTGGCAGTCTGTATATCTTCTTTGGAGAAATGTCTATTTACGTCTTCTGCCCATCTTTGGATTGGGTTTTTTGTTTTTTTGATATTGAGCTGCATGTGCTGCTTGTAAATTTTGGAGATTAATCCTTTGTCAGTTGCTTCATTTGCAAATATTTTCTCCTATTCTGAGGCTTGCCTTTCGGTCTTGTTTATGGTTTCCTTAGCTGTGCAAAAGCTTTGAAGTTTCATTAGTTTCCATTTGTTTATTTTTGTTTTTATTTCCATTTCTCTAGGAAGTGGGTCAAAAAGGATCTTGCTGTGATTTATGTCATAGAGTGTTCTGCCTATGTTTTCCTCTAAGAGCTTGATAGTGTCTGGCCTTACATTTAGGTCTTTAAGACATTTTGAGCTTATTTTGTGTATGGTGTTAGGGAGTGATCTAATCTCATACTTTTACATGTAGCAGTCCAGTTTTCCCAGCACCACTTATTGAAGAGGCTGTGCTTTTCCACTGTATATTCCTGCCTCCTTTATCAAAGATAAGGTGACCATATGTGCATGGGCTTATCTCTGGGCTTTCTATCCTGTTCCATTGATCTATATTTCTATTTTTGTGTCAGTACCATATTTTCTTGATGACTGTAGCTTTGTAGTATAGTCTGAAGTCAGGGAGCCCGATTCTTCCAGCTCCGTTTTTCATTCTCAAGATTGCTTTGGCTATTCGGGGTCTTTTGTGTTTCCATACAAATTGTGAAATTTTTTGTTCTAGTTCTGTGAAAAATGCCAGTGGTAGTTTGATAGGGATTGCATTGAATCTGTAGATTGCTTTGGGTAGTAGAGTCATTTTCACAATGTTGATTCTTCCGATCCAAGAACATGGTATATCTCTCCATATATTTATATCATCTTTAATTTCTTTCACCAGTGTCTTATAATTTTCTGCATACAGGTCTTTTGTCTCCATAGGTAGGTTTATTCATAGATATTTTATTCTTTTTGTTGCAGTGGTAAATGAGAATGTTTTCTTGATTTCACTTTCAGATTTTTCATCATTTGTGTATAGGAATGCCAGAGATTTCTGTTCATTAATTTTGTATCCTGCTACTTTACCAAATTCATTGATTAGATCTAGTAGTTTTCTGGTAGCATCTTTAGAATTCTCTATGTATAGTATCATGTCATCTTCAAACAGTGACAGTTTTACTTCTTCTTTTCCAATTTGGATTCCTTTTATTTCCTTTTCTTCTCTAATTGCGGTGGCTAAAACTTCCAAAACGATGTTGAATAAGAGTGGTGAGAGTGGGCAACCTTGTCTTGTTCCTGATCTTAGTGGAAATGCTTTCAGTTTTTCACCATTGAGGACGATGTTGGCTGTGGGTTTGTCATATATGGCCTTTATTATGTTGAGGAAAGTTCCATCTATGCCTACTTTCTGCAGGGTTTTTTTTAATCATAAATGGGTATTGAATTTTGTCCAATGCTTTCTCTGCATCTATTGAGATGATCGTATGGTTTTTATCCTTCAATTTGTTAATATGGTTTATCACATTGTTTTGCATATATTGAAGAATCCTTGCATTACTGGAATAAACCCCACTTGATCATGGTGTATGATGCTTTTAATGTGCTGTTGGATTCTGTTTGCTAGTATTTTGTTGAGGATTTTTGCATCTATGTTCATCAGTGATATTGGCCTGTAGTTTTCTTTCTTTGTGACATCCTTGTCTGGTTTTGGTATCAGGGTGATGGTGGCCTTGTAGAATGAGTTTGGGAGTGTTCCTCCCTCTGCTATATATTGGAAGAGTTTGAGAAGGATAGGTGTTATCTCTTCTCTAAATGTTTGATAGAATTTGCCTGTGAAGCCTTCTGTCCTGGGCTTTTGTTTGTTGAAATATTTTTAATCCCAGTTTCAATTTCAGTGCTTGTGATTGGTCTGTTTATATTTTCTATTTCTTCCTGGTTCAGTCTCAGTAGGTTGTCTTCTCTAAGAATTTGTCCATTTCTTCCAGGTTGTCCATTTTATTGGCATAGAGTTACTTGTATTAATCTGTCATGATCCTTTGTATTTCTGCAGTGTCAGTTGTTACTTCTCCTTTTTCATTTCTAATTCTATTGATTTGAGTCTTCTCCCTTTTTTTCTTGATGAGTCTGGCTAATGGTTTATCAATTTTGTTTATCTTCTCAAAGAACCAGCTTTTAGTGTTATTGATCTTTGGTATCATTTCTTTCGTTTCTTCTTCATTTATTTCTGATCTGATCTTTATGATTTCTTTCCTTCTGCTAACTTTGGGGTTTTTTAGTTCTTCTTTCTCTAATTTCTTTAGGTACAAGGTTAGGTTGTTTATTCTAGACATTTCCTGTTTCTCAAGGTAGGACTGTATTGCTATAAACTTCCCTCTTAGAACTGCTTTTGCTGCATCCCATAGGTTTTGGGTTGTTGTGTCTCCATTGTCATTTATTTCTATGTATTTTTTGATTTCCTCTTTGATTTCTTCAGTGATCACTTGGTTATTAAGTACTGTATTATTTAGCCTCCATGTGTTTGTATTTTTTACAGATCTTTTCCTGTAATTGATATGTAGTCTCATAGCATTGTGGTTGGAAAAGATACTTGATAAGATTTCAATTTTCTTAAATTTACGAAGGCTTGATTTGTGACCCAAGATATGATCTGTCCTGGAGAATGTTCCATGAGCACTTGAGAAAAATGTGTATTCTGTTGTTTTTGGATGGAATGTCCTATAAATATCAATTAAGTCGATCTTGTTTAATGTATCCTTTAAAGCTTGTGTTTCCTTATTTATTTTCGTTTTGGATGATCTGTCCATTGGTGAAAGTGGGGTGTTAAAGTCCCCTCCTATGGTTGTGTTACTGTCAATTTCCCCTTTTATGGGTGTTAGCAATTACCTTATGTATTGAGGTGCTCCTATGTTGGGTGCATAAATATTTACAATTGTTATATCTTCTTCTTGGGTCGATCCCTTGATCATTATGTGGTGTCTTTCTTTGTGTCTTCTAATAGTCTTTATTTTAAAGTCAATTTTGTCTGATATGAGAATTGTTATTCCAGCTTTCTTTTGGTTTCCATTTGCATGAAATATCTTTTTCCATCCCCTTACTTTCGGTCTGTATGTGTCTCTAGGTCTGAAGTGGGTTTCTTGTAGCCAGCAAATATATAGGTCTTGTTTTTGTATCCATTCAGCCAATCTGTGTCTTTTGGTGGGAGCATTTAGTCCATTTACATTTAAGGTAATTATTGATATGTATGTTCCTATTACCATTTTCTTAGTTGTTTTGGGTTCGCTGTTGTAGATCTTTTCCTTCTCTTGTGTTTCTTGCCTAGAGAAGTTCCCTTGTCAGTTGTTGTAAAGCTGGTTTGGTGGTGCTGAACTCTCTCAGCTTTTGCTTGTCTGTAAAGGTTTAATTTCTCCATCAAATCTGAATGAGGTCTTTGCTGGGTAGAGTAATATTGGTTGCAGGTTTTACTCCTTCATCACTTAAGTGTGTCCTGCCAGTCCCGTCTGGCTTGCAGTTTCTGCTGAAAGGTCAGCTGTTAACCTTATGGGGATTCCCTTGTATGTTATTTGTTGTTTTTCCCTTGCTGCTTTTAATATGTTTTCTTTGTATTTAATTTTTGATAGTTTGATTAATATGTGTCTTGGCATATTTCTCCTTGGATTTATCCTCTATGGGACTCTCTGTGTTTCCTGGACTGGGTTTACTATTTCCTTTCCCATATTAGGGAAGTTTTCAAGTATAATCTCTTCAAATATTTTCTCAGTCCCTTTCTTTTTCTCTTCTTCTGAGACCCCTATAATTCAAATGTTAGTGCATTTAGTGTTGTCCCAGAGGTCTCTGAGACTATCTTCAGTTCTTTTCATTCTTTTTTCTTTATTCTGCTCTGCAGTAGTTATTTCCACTATTTTATCTTCCAGGTCACTTATCCGTTCTTCTGCCTCAGTTATTCTGCTATTGATCCCTTCTAGAGTATTTTTAATTTCATTTATTTTGTTGTTCATCGTTGATTTCTTCATCTTTAGTTCTTCTGGGTCCTTGTTAAATGTTTCTTGCATTTTGTCCATTCTATTTCCAAGATTTTGGATCATATTTACTATCATTATTCTGAATTCTTTTTCAGGTAGACTGCCTATTTCCTCTTCATTTGTTAGGTCTGGTGGGTTTTTATCTTGCTGCTTCATCTGCTGTGTGTTTTTCTGTCTTCTCATATGCTTATCTTACTGTGTTTGGGGTCTCCTTTTTGCAGGCTGCAGGTTCGTACTTCCTGTTGTTTTTGGTGTCTGTCCCAAGTGGCTAAGGTTGGTTCAGTGGTTTGTGTATGCTTCCTGGTGGAGGGGACTAGTGCCTGTGTTCTGGTGGATGAGGCTGGATCTTGTCTTTCTGGTGGGCAGGTCTACGTCTGGTGGTGGGTTTTGGGGTGTCTGTGGCCTTATTATGATTTTTGGCAACCTCTCTGTTAATGGGAGGGGTTGTGTTCCTATCTTGCTAGTTGTTTGGTATAGGATGTCCAGCACTGTAGCTTGCTGGTCGTTGAGTGAAGCTGGGTGCTGGTGTTGAGATGGAGATCTCTGGGAGATTTTCACCATTTGATATTATGTGGAGCTGAGAGGTCTCTTGTGGACCAGTGTTCTGACATTGGCTGTCCCACCTCAGAGGCATAGCACTGACTCCTGACTGCAGCACTAAGAGCCTTTCATCCACACGGCTCAGAATAAAAGGCAGAAAAAGTAGAAAGAAAGAATTAATAGTAGTAGAAAGAAAGAAAGAAAGAAAGGAGTGAGGGAGCGAGAAAGGAAGGAAGGAGGGAAGGAAGAAAAAAAGAAAGAAAGAAGATAAAGTAAAATAAAATAAGATTATTAAAACAAAAAATAATTATTAAGAAAAAAGTTTAAAAACACAACAACAACAACAAAAAAGGAAGGATAGAACTGTAGGACAAATGGTGGAAGCAAAGATATACAGACAAAATCTCACACAGAAGCATACACATACACACTCACTAAAAGAGGAAAAGGGGGAAAAATCATAAATCTTGCTCTCAAAGTCCACCTCCTCAATTGGGATGATTTGTTGTCTATTCATGTATTCCACAGATGCAGGGTACATCAAGTTGACTGTGGAGCTTTAATCCGCTGCTTCTGTGGCTGCTGGGAGAGATTTCCCTTTTTCTTCTTTGTTCTCACAGCTCCCAGGGGCTCACCTTTGGATTTGGCCCTGCCTCTGCGTGTAGGTCACAGGAGGGCATCTGTTCTTTGCTCAGACAGGACGGGGTTAAAGGAGCCACTGATTCGGGGGCTCTGGCTCACTCAGGCCCAGGGAGGGAGGGGCACGGAGGGCGGGGTGAGCCTGTGGCGGCAGAGGCCAGCGTGACATTGCAGCAGCCTAAGGCGTGCCGTGCATTCTCCCAGGGGAGTAGTCCTTTGATCCCGGGACCCTGGCAGTGGCGGGCTTCACAGGTTCCCCAGAAGGGGGTGTGGATAGTGACCTGTGCTCGCGCAGAGGCTTCTTGGTGGTGGCAGCAACAGCCTTAGAGTCTTATGCCTGTCTCTGGGGTCCGCGATTTCAGCCATGGCTCGTGCCCATCTCTGGAGCTCCTTCAAGCAGCGCTCTTAATCCCCTCTTCTCGCGCACCAGGAAACAAAGAGGGAAGAAAATGTCTCTTGCCTCTTTGGCAGGTCCAGACTTTTCTCCGGACTCCCTCCAGGCTAGCCGTGGTGCACTAACCCCCTGCAGGCTGTGTTCACGCCACCGACCCCAGTCCTCTCCCTGCATCCTACCTAAGCCCGAGCCTCAGCTCCCAGCCCCGCCCACCCCGGAGGGTGAGCAGACAAGTGTCTTGAGCTGGTGAGTGCTGGTCGGCCCTGATCCTCTGTGCGGGAATCTCTCCACTTTGCCCTCTGCACACCTGTCGCTGTGCTCTCCTCCGCGGCTCTGAAGCCTTCCCCCTTCGCCATCCACAGTCTCTGCCCGCGAAGGGGCTTCTAGTGTGTGGAAACCTTTCCTCCTTCACAGCTCCCTCCCACTGGTGCAGGTCCTGTCCCTATTCTTTTGTCTCTGTTTTCTCTTTTTTCTTTTGCCCTACCCAGGTACGTGGGGAGTTTCTTTCCTTTTGGGAGGTCTGAGGTCTTCTGCCAGCGTTCAGTAGGTGTCCTGTAAGAGTTGTTCCACGTGTAGATGTATTTCTGGTGTATCTGTGGGGAGGAAGGTGATCTCCACGTCTTACTCTTCCGTCGTCTTCCCGGAAGCTTCAATCAGTTATTAATAACACTCAAAATTATATTTTTCAGTTATAACCTATATTTTACTTTCAAATCCCTACTGAAAATTTCCATAGTTTCATTAGTATATTAGTATATTAGTATACTAGTATACTAGAATATACTAGTATATACTAGATACATATATACTAGAATATACTAGTATATTAGTATATTCCATAGTTTCATTAGTATATTAGTATATTTATTAGTATATTTTTAACATATTAATCATAGTTATTTTAGCTTCCTTGTGCATTTATTGGTAAATTTCTGTTGACTGAATTTTCCCTTGACTATAGCTCATATCATCCTGTGTAGCGATTTTTATCTTGGATATTCAAGGTGATGGGTTATTTAGATGTTGTATTCTGCTATCTTCTCTTAAGTTAAGGTGTAGTATGCAGTTAAATTATTGGCAGGTTACCTTGGAGGCTTGGTTTTTTTTTTTTAGAGTGGATCTATTTTTAGTGTTTTCTTAGTCCTACAATGAATCTCTTAGTTTTGGGGAGTAGTGTTTATTCTCATACATAGTCCTTCTGGGGTTTCCATAGAAGGGCTGAGGTGTTTACCAAGCCCCTCTCACTTGTAAGGATGTGAATCTAAACTTTGTCTCCCCTGTGCTGGACAGCACCTGAAAATTCTGCTCATATCTTTCAATCTTCCAGATATTGTTTTCCTCTTGAACTCCTTGGAGTTTTAGGTGAGCATGCACAGCTTAGGGGTCAACCGAGATTTGAGGAAAATTTATAAGCAGATTTTTAAATTTCCATTTTCTGTGTATCCCTTATTTATAGGGGATACAGCTGCTCTTTAAGTGCTATTCACCTTTTTTTAACTCTATATTTAAAATATTGAATGTTTCTGCTTTATTTCTAGACCTCATATAGTATAAACTGAGGAGTACCCTCAGATGATAAATCTAATAAGTATGTATTTCCCTCAGGGTGGTTCCACTTTTTTCAAGGGTCAAACCCTCTCCAGTTCATGCTTTTTTTGGCCACTCTCCATCACCTTCAAAAAAATTTTAAGATCTTATCCAGAGGTCATAATTGTTAACTATAGAGTGTTAGTCCTATACAACCTACCAGAGCTGAAACTCCAAAGAAACATTTTGTTTGTGTCTTTAGTTTACCCTTGGAAATTAAAAAATAGTATATACTTATATTTATCAATATAATTAAATGCATAAGCCCTGTGTCATTATACCATAACAGGATTTCCTTAATTTTTTTATGCGGAGTTGGGTTTCTTTCTAAGGTTGTGATATATATGTCTATCTTTGTTTTGTCTGAAGCTGAACTCATTTTTCTTTAAAACATGGTTTTCCTCTAATGTTTTTTTTTCAGTAAATAGTACGCAGTTGTTTAACCCAGAAACCAAGAATGTATCCCTGAATCCTCTCTTTTCTTTAATCTTATCATCCAAGAGGCAGTAACGGCAAAGACTTAGGGAACAGGATCTGCTGGGATTTAAACGCTGCACTTTCTCTTATTAGCTGCAAGATCTTGTATTAAGTCTCTTTAAATGCTTAGACTTGGGGCTTCCCTGGTGGCGCAGTGGTTGGGAGTCCACCTGCCAACGCGGAGGATGCGGGTTTGTGCCCCCGTCCGGGAGGATCCCGCATGCCGCAGAGCGGCCGAGCCCGTGAGCCATGGCCACTGGGCCTGCGCTTGCGGAACCTGTGCTCCGCAACGGGAGAGGCCGCGGAAGTGTGAGGCCCGTGTACCACAAACAAACAAACAAAAAATGCTTAGACTAGTTCCTGGCGCAAAGTAAGTGTCAAATAAACGTGTTATTTTATACCAGCAATTAAAAAATCAGTCAATCAATTGATCAATTCTTAACCATTCATTACTTATCATCACTTAAATCTTTCCATTTCTCTGCCATTTCCTAGTCTAAGGCCCCACTCCCTCCTGAACAGCCATAATAACCACCTAATTGTTCTCTTGATTCTACTCCCCTGCCCCGATTTATTCTCCATACTACAGCCAGATTGAGCTTTTCAGAACAAATTGGCCATGTCAACTCTGCTATGAAATACCCTCCAGTGGCTTCCATTTGTTTTTGGCATAAATTCCCATATTAATTCTTACCATGACTATATGGCTTTGTGTTATGTAGCCTCTGTTTTTCTCTCAGGCACACTCCAACCACACTGGCCTTTTAAAAAAAATATATTATTCCTGAACTCACCTATCTCCTATTTACTTTGGGACATTTGTACTCACAATCTCTTTCAAGTCTCAGCTTCATTGTTACTTCTTCAGGGTAAACTTTGTTTTTCAACCTTCCTTTCTAACATATCCTGGTTCAATTAATCTAAAAGCTGGTTTTTGAGAAGATTAATAAAATTGGTAAGACAGACCATGAAAAAGAGAAAAGACCCAAATTACCAATATCAGAAATAAAAGACAGAACATTACTGCAGACCCTGAAGACATTAAAGGATAAAAATAAATTTATAAGGAACTTTATGGCCATAAATTGGACAAATTAGATGCAACGCACAAATTTTTTGAACGGACACAAATTGTCAAAGCACACTCAAGAAGAAATAGGTAACCTGAATAGTCCTATATATATTTTTTAAATGGAGTTCATAGTTAAAAACCTTTTAACAAAGGATACTCCTGGCCCAGCTGGCTTCACTGGTGAATTCTGCCGAACATTTAAAGAAGTAATACCGCTCCTACACAAATCTTTCCCCAAAATACAAGAGGTGGGAATTCTTTCCAACTTATTCTATGAGGCTTGCGTAGTTTCTGACAGGAAGTGTTTTGCAATTTTTATCTTTATTCTTCTATATGTAATACTTTTTTTTCTGACTGCCTTAAAGATTTTCTCTGAATCTTTTTTTTTTTTTTTTCTTTTTCAGCTATTTGAATATGATGTGTCCAGGTGTGTGGTGTTTGGGGAGTGCCGGTGGTGGTTTATATCATGCTTGGTGTCCTCTGAGCTTGGATCTGTGTTTTGATGCTTTTCATTATTTTAGGAAAATTCTTGGCCATTGTTTATTAAAATGTTTCTCATACCCCATTCTTTCTTGCTTACAATTACATATACGTTAGACCTCTTAATATTGTCTGCAGGTCTTAGGTTCTTTGCTCTCTGTTTTCTCTCTCTCTTTTTTTTTTTTTTTTTTTTTTTTTTGCTTTAATGTTTCAGATTGGGTAATTTCTATTGACTGATCTTTAAGTGCACTCATTTTTTCCTGGGCTCAGCAGTGTTGAATCCACTTCAGAAGTGTTGATTGAAGGCATTCTTTATCTCTTACCATGATTTTTATTTGTAGCACTTCCATTTGCATTTTTCTTTAAGTTTTCATCTCTCTGCTGAAACTCTCCATCTGTTCGTGCATGTTGCCCACATTTTCTACTAGAGCCTTTAACATAATAATAGTTACTTTAAATTCCTCTCTGATTGTTCCAACAAGTGAGTCATATCTGGGTCTTGTTCTGTTGTCCCTTAACAATGATTTTTAAAATCGAATCTAATAATTTTTGGTTGATTGAAATAAGACATTATAGGTAGGATAGTAGAGACTCTGGTAAATAGTATTTATGCCTGATAAAAGGGCATGCCTCTTCTTTTATGTGTTAGCATACGGTATTTATCTATTTCGGACTTACTTCCCTCTGTATGACAGACTCTAGGTCAATGCACCTCAGTAAAAATAACGCAATTTCATTTCTTTTTATGGCTAAGTAATATTCCATTGTATGTATGTGCCACATCTTCTTTATCCATTCATTTGTTGATGGACACTTAGGTTGCTTCCATTTCCCGGCTATTGTAAATAGTGCTGTAATGAAAATTGTGGTACCTGTCTCTCTTTGAATTATGGTTTTCTCAGGGTATATGCCCAGTAGTGGGATTGCTGTGTCATATGGTAGTTCTATCTTTAGTTTTTTAAGGAACCCCCATACTGTTTTCCATAGTGGCTGTATTAATCTACATTCCCAGCAACAGTGCAAGAGGGTTCCCTTTTCTCCACACCCTCTCCAGCATTTACTGTTTGTAGATTATTTGATGATGGCCATTCTAAGTGGTGTGATGTGATAACCTCATTGTAGTTTTGATTTGCATTTCTCTAATGATTAGTGGTGTTGAGCATCGTTTCATGTCTTTGTTGGCAATCTGTACATCCTTTTTGGAGAAATATCTATTTAGGTCTTCTGCCCATTTTTGGATTGGGTTGTTTGTTTTTTTGGTATTGAGCTGCATGAGCTGCTTGTATATTTTGGAGATTAATCCTTTGTCAGTTGCTTCATTTGCAAATATTTTCTCCCATTCTGAGGGTTGTCTTTTCATCTCGTTTATGGTTTTCATTGCTGTGCAAAAGCTTTTAAGTTTTGTTAGGTCCTGTATGTTTATTTTTGTTTTTATTTCCATTTCTCTAGGAGGTGGGTCAAAAAGGATCTTGCTGTGATTTATGTCATAAAGTGTTCTGTCTATATTTTTCTCTAAGAGTTTGATAATTTCTGGCCTTACATTTAGGTCTTTAAGACATTTTGAGTTTATTTTTGTGTATGGTGTTAGGGAGTATTCTAATTTCTTTCTTTTACATGTAGTTGTCCAGTTTTCCTAGCACCACTTATGGAAGAGGCTGTCTTTCTTCCATTGTATATTCTTACTTCCTTTATCAAAGATAATGTGACCATATGTGCGTGGGTTTATCTCTGGGCTTACTATCCTGTTCCGTTGATCTATATTTCTGTTTTTGTGCCAGTATCATACTGTCTTGATTATTGTAGCTTTGTAGTATAGTCTGAAATTCAGGAGCCTGATTCCTCTAGCTCCATTTTTCTTTCTCAAGACTGCTTTGGCTATTCGGGGTCTTTTGTGTTTCCATACAAATTGTGAAATTTTTTGTTCTAGTTCTGTGAAAAATGCCATTGGTAGTTTGATAGGGATTGCATTGAATCTGTAGATTGCTTTGGGTAGTATAGTCATTTTCACAATGTTGATTCTTCCAATCCAAGAACATGGTATATCTCTCCATCTGTTTGTATCATCTTTAATTTCTTTTATCAGTGTCTTCTAATTTTTTTGTATACAGGTCTTCTGTCTCCTTAGGTAAGCTTATTCCTAGGCATTTTATTTTTTTGTTGCAATGGTAAGTGGAGTGTTTCCTTAATTTTTCTTTCAGATTCTTCAATCATTAGTGTATAGAAATACAAGGGTTTCTGTGCATTAATTTTGTATCCTGCTACTTTACCAAATTCATTGATTAGCTCTAGTAATTTTCTGGTAGCATCTTTAGGATTTTCTATGTATAGTATCATGTCATCTGCAAACAGTGACAGTTGTAGTTCTTCTTTCAGATTTGGATTCCGTTTATTTCTTTTTCTTCTCTAATTGCTGTGGTTAAAACTTCCAAAATTATGTTGAATAATGGTGGTGAGAGTGGGCAAACTTGTCTTGTTCCTGATCTTAGTGGAAATGTTTTCAGTTTTCACCATTGAGAATGATGTTGGCTGTGGGTTTGCCATATATGGCCTATACTATGTTGAGGTAAGCTCCCTCTATGCCTATTTTCTGGAGGGTTCTTATCATAAATGGGTGTTGAATTTGGTCAAAAGCTTTTTTCTGCATCTATTGAGATGATCATATGGTTTTTATCCTTCAGTTTGTTAATATGGTGTGTCACATGATTTGTGTATATTGAAGAAGGCTTGCATTCCTGAGATAACCCCCACTTGATCATGGTGTATGATCCTTTTAATGTGCTATTGGATTCTGATTGCTGGTGTTTTGTTGAGGATTTTTGTATCTATGTTCATCAGTGATATTTACCTGTACTTTCCTTTTTTTGTGAGATCTTTGTCTGGTTTTGGTATCAGGGTGATCGTAGCCTTCTAGAATGAGTTTAGGTATGTTCCTCTCTCTGCTGTGTTCTGGAAGAGTTTGAGAAGGATAGGTGTTAGCTCTTCTCTAAATGTTTGATAGAATTCGCCTGTGAAGCCTTCTGGTCCTGGGCTTTTGTTTGTTGAAATATTTTTAATCACAGTTTCAATTTCAGTGCTTGTGATTGGTCTGTTTATATTTTCTATTTCTTCCTGGTTCAGTCTCAGTAGGTTGTCTTCTCTAAGAATTTGTCCATTTCTTCCAGGTTGTCCATTTTATTGGCATAGAGTTACTTGTATTAATCTGTCATGATCCTTTGTATTTCTGCAGTGTCAGTTGTTACTTCTCCTTTTTCATTTCTAATTCTATTGATTTGAGTCTTCTCCCTTTTTTTCTTGATGAGTCTGGTTAATGGTTTATCAATTTTGTTTATCTTCTCAAAGAACCAGCTTTTAGTGTTATTGATCTTTGGTATCATTTCTTTCGTTTCTTCTTCATTTATTTCTGATCTGATCTTTATGATTTATTTCCTTCTGCTAACTTTAGTGTTTTTTTGTTCTTCTTTCTCTAATTGCTTTAGGTGTAAGGTTAGATTGTTTATTTGAGATTTTTCTTGTTTCTTGAGGTAGGATTGTATTGCTATAAAGTTCCCTCTTAGAACTGCTTTTGCTGCATCCCATAGGTTTTGGGGTGATCTCTTGGTTATTAAGTAGTGTATTGTTTAGCCTCCATGTGTTTGTATTTATTCACAGATTTTTTTTTTGCTGTAATTGATATCTAGTCTCACAGTGTTGTGGTTGGAAAAGATATTTGATACAGTTTCAATTTTCTTAAATTTACGAAGGCTTGATTTGTGATCCAAGATATGATCTATCCTGGAGAATGTTCCATGAGCACTTGAGAATAAAGTATATTCTGTTGTTTTTGGATGGAATGTCCTATAAATATCAGTTAAGTCCATCTTGTTTAATGTGTCATCTGAAGCTTGTGTTTCCTTATTTTCATTGTGGATGATCTGTCCCTTGGTGAAAGTGGGGTGTTAAAGTCCCCTAGTATTATTGTGTTACTGTTAATTACCCCTTTATGGCTGTTAGCATTTGCCTTATGTATTGAGGTTCTCCTATGTTGGGTGCATAAATATTTACAATTGTTATATCTTCTTCTTGGATTGATCCCTTGATCATTATGTGGTGTCCTTCTTTGTTTTTTGTAATAGTCTTTATTTTAAAGTGTATTTGTCTGATATGGGAATTGCTACTGTAGCTTTCTTTTGATTTCCATTTGCATGGAATATCTCTTTCCATCCCCTCATTTTCAGTCTGTAAGTGTCCATAGGTCTGAAGTGGGTCTCTTGTAGACAGCATATATATGGGTCCTGATTTTTTATCCATTCAGGGAGTCTATGTCTTTTGGTTGGAGCATTTAATCCATTTATGGTAATTATCGATATGTATGTTGCTATTACCATTTTCTTAATTGCTTGGGGTTTGTTACTGTAGGTCTTATTCTTCTCTTGTGTTTCCTGCCTAGAGAAGTTCCTTTAGCATTTGTTGTAAAGCTGGTTTGGTGGTGCTGAATTCTCTTAGCTTTTGCTTGTCTGTAAAGGTTTTCATTTCTCCGTCAAATCTGAATGAGATCTTTGCTGGGTAGAGTAATGTAGGTTGTAGGTTTTCCCCTTTCATCAGTTTACATATGTCCTGCCACTCCCTTCTGGCTTGCAGAGTTTCTGCTGAAAGATCAGCTGTTAACCTTATTGGTATTCCCTTGTATGTTATTTTTCGTTTGTTGTTTTTAATATTTTTTCTTTGTATTTGACTTTTGATAGTTTGATTAATATGTGTCTTGGTATGTTTCTCCTTGGATTTATCCTGAATGGGAATCTCTGCACTCTCTGGACTTGATTGACTATTTTCTTTCCCATGTTAGGGAAGTTTTCAGCTATGATCTCTTCAAATACTTTCTCAGTCCCTTTCTTTTTCTCTCCTTCTTCTGTGACACCTATAATTCAAATGTTGGTGTGTTTAATGTTGTCCCAGAGGTCTCTGAGACTGTCCTCAATTCTTTTCATTCTGTTTTCTTTATTCTTCTCTGCAGTAGTTATTTCCACTATTTTATCTTCCAGGTCACTTATCAATTCTTCTGCCTCAGTTATTCTGCTGTTCATTCCTTCTAGAGAAGTTTTAATTTCATTTATTGTGTTGTTTATCATTGTTTGTTTGCTCTTTATTTCTTCTATGTCCTTGTTAAACATTTATTTTCTCCATTCTATTTCTAAGATTTTGTGTCATGTTTACTATCATTACTCTGCATTATTTTTCAGGTAGACTGCCTATTTCTTCTTCATTTGTTTGGTCTGGTGGGTTTGTACTTCGATCCTTCATCTGCTGCTTATTTCTCTGTCTTCTCATTTTGCTTACCTTACTGTCTTTGGGGTCTTGTTTTCACAGGCTGCAAGTTTGTAGTTCCCATTGTTTTTGGTGTCAGTCCCCAGTGGGTAATGTTGGTTCAGTGGGCTGTGTAGGCTTCCTGGTGTAGGGAACTAGTGCCTGTGTTCTGGTGGATGAGGCTGGATCTTGTCTTTCTGGTGGGCAGGACCACGTCCTGTGGTGTGTTTTGGGGTGTCTGTTAACTTATTATGATTTTAGGCACCCTCTGTGCTAATGGCTGGGTTTGTGTTCCTGTCTTGCTAGTTGTTTGGCATGGGGTGTCCAGCACTGGAGCAAGCTGGTCGTTGAGTGGAGCTGGGTCTTAACGTTGAGATGGAGATCTCTGGGAGAGCTCTTGCCAATTTATATTACATTGGGCCAGGAGGTCTCTGGAGGTCCAGTGTCCTGAACTCGGCTCTCCTACCTCAGAGTCTCAGGCCTGACACCCAGCTGGAGCACCAAGACCCTGTCAGTCACACGGCTTGACCTCTGGTTTTCTAGTTGCTTCTGGTGTCGATAGCATGAAATGTCCCAGCCCAAGCACAAATATGATTCAGGCATGTACAAGCAAGCCTGGAGTTACAGGGAAGCCTCCAGGGATTAGTTGCAGGAATCTCTGAAGAGACTGGGGCTTACCTAAGGCTGTCTGTGCCATCATATCTCTTCATCTACCATCTTGTAGGACAGTCATCTGCTAGTGTTGGAGGGTCTCTTGCAGAGGCGGGTGGTGTCTGTGGCTCACCATGGGGACAGGGACACTGGCGGCAGAGGTTCTGGGAGGTGCTCCTTGGCATGAGCCCTTCCAGTGTCCACCATTAGCCCCAGCCTACAATGACTTCTTAACTGGTGTCTCTGGCCCCAGTACGTACAATATATTCTCCATACTGCTGCTAGAGCTTTTATTTAATAATAAAACCCATGTTTCATTGTGTTCAAAATCCTATTCCAAAAGGCTTCTGTTGCCTTCAGAAGTAATCATGGCATTTAAGACCTTTTATTACCTGGGGCATGTATCTTCCCACTCTCAACTCACACTCAGTAATGCTATCCAAAACTTTAGGTGGCTCCAGTTGTATAGAGAAGAAAGAGTAAATTCCTTATCATGGCATTTAATACCTTTCATCACACACAGAGCATCAGTTTGTGTGCTCAACAAATGATCGTGTTCAACTGAACATGGAATTACCATGTACCTATTGTTCATACTATTGATTTGTCACTTGCTTCTTTTATGCTAGTATTAGCCCTTTATGTATGGCTGTCTTTGCATTCCTTGAACACACAGTCTCCCTTCCTGCCACAGGATTTCACTACATACTGTCACCGAGGCCTACAGTGTTCCTTCCACTCCCCACCGCCCAACTGCTGACTATCCTTCCTTCCTGAATCCTCAGAAATTAGCAGAGCTCTTTGCACATAGTAGATGTTTCATACATGTTTATTGAAAGAATAAATAAATAATTCTCCAGCCAAACTGGAGCAGTTTTAAAATTTTGTATTTAGAAGCAAAAATATCTTTGTGAAGGAACTCTTACTTGGAACCCCAATGCATAAAGAAGAAAAAGCAGAGTGCTGTAGCTGCAGGTGGGCGGGAGGGTACTGGCAGGGATGGGGTGGGTACACAGAAAGCTTAGAGCTCAGTATGCCTGCTGAGTCTTTAGTCTAACTCTAAGGTCTCTTTCCTGGACCCTAAGGCAGCTTATAAGAATCTGCAGGCTCCACGGAAGGCAGCTGGAACACCTCTGCTCCAGGCAATTATTCTGGGGAAAAAAAAAGAGGAGGCGGTGGTGTGATAAACACCTGATGACCCAGTAGTGAACTCAGGAAGCTCTCTCTGCATTAATCAAAGTGAGGGTAGTTACCATTTTCAGGCATATTTCTCTCCTGGCTTTTTAATCATAAAATGTTTATTTAAAAGTCAACAGAGAAGACCCTTTCCCTCTTGCCAACTCTTGTTTTATCTCTACTTGGTCAGAATCACTTAAGGGGCAAATTCATAAAATGATTATTGAGGGTAATTTCCTATTCTGCATTCAAAACAAGGCACTACCTTGTGAAATGGTGTTGTTTTGGGGCAGTAATATACATATTGTAGCATTCCATTAAATCCTTTTCATTTATGCTCTTCACTCTGTGAAGGTTACTGACAGTTGATTTAAAATATGTATTACTTTAGTGGGTAAGAGTACATAAAATCACTAAATCAAATTTGCCACGAGCATAAACTCAGAAAAATTAAACATGTGGACAGTCACCAAGGACAAAGGGCCAGCACACTCCCATATATTTTCTCTTCTTGAGTCTGTGTTAAGTGGCTAATTCTTCTTGCTTTAAGCATGACTGTGAAGTTTCTATTGGAATCATCTCTCATTTTTAGTGGCTGCTACCTTGTGCATCAGAGGGATCAGAGTGAATGTTACAGAAAAAGAAGTGTTTAAAACCTCTTTTTAAAAGGTATGGGGAAATCAAAAGTATATTTTAAAACAAACAAACAAACAAAATCAATGGGCTTCTTGTGTCTTTTTGTGTATCTTGCTTGAGTCAGCACATTTACTTCTGACAAGTATCCTTGGCAGTACTTTGTTCTCTCACAAAGGGGTTGCCAATATTCACAAATTGACCAATTGTGAAACATCCTTTTCATCCCTACTTTCTTCCTATGCCACTTCCTCTCCTTTTACCTTCATAATGTCTGACATTTCATTGCATAGAATGCCAGGTATAGGTGATTGAATGTGCTTGTAAAAAACAACCCCCCAAATAAAAGCTTATTTCTCTTCCATGATTCTATACTTTGTAGTGGCCCACATATGAAAAGGATTCAAAATATACCAGGGCTTGTAGACTTTCCCTTAACAAATGAACTAGTTAAGATGATAATGTTAATTTAATTTGAGTGGCAATGGATCAATATCACTCTATTTAAAAGGTACTAACACACTTATTTTTCAGTACAGTGCAAGCTTTATTTTGAGAACTTCCCATGCTGTACATACCATACTAGGTGCTGGGGTTACAGAATAGCCTCTACTTTCAGGACACTCATAATCAGCTGCCGGGAGAAAGGGGCAGGCAGATGAACCACTCAGTGCACTGTGGTGTTTACTCTAATAGAGATTATGCTCAGGGTACTACTGGTTAGGATTACTCCAGGATGTGCAGGCCCCAGGCATGTATTTATTCAGGACCTCAGTCTACCTAAACAATTTGACTAAAAAAATTTATTACAATGGTGATCATCGTGTAATGTATAGAAACATTGAAACACTACATTGTGTGCCTGTAAATAACTGTGTTGTGTGTCAATTATACTGCAATTAAAAAAAAAAGTATTACAAAATCATGAGCCCATATGAGGTATATTGACTTACTGATGAAGATCTAGAATAGTAGGAAGAGAAGAAGTACCTAGGTATTTGTTTTGTGTCCAGTCAGTGCACTTGAGGATTCTTGTAGTGTCTGGACACTATTTCTTGATGTTTTTCATCGTCAAATGTGCCATTTCTAACTAATTTGATAGTCCCACCATGAGGAAAAGATGAATAGCTACATTATTATTACTCACAATGCCATGGCTGTTAGGGGCTGTTTGTATTAAAACAATATAGATCTTTTGGCTTCTACAATTTTCTAAAATTATTTAATGCTCACTACAACAGTAATCATGATGCTCTATCAACTACCACGCCACCCATGAAGACTTACTGCCTAAAAGCTGTTACCGTGATTCACTGATGATAACAAATTCAAGTCTTACCAAGAATTTTCAGGAGAAAGTGAAAAATAATTCATTTTCTGATCATCTTAAGTTTATTGTTCATGATGTCATAGTATAAAAATAGAACAACACATCTTCCAAACATGTCTTCTCTTTAGCCCAACAATCACTGTGTTTCTAGAATATGATCTCTTTCAATGTTGATTGTACTTATGACTTCTGTATATCTCCACCCATGGAATAAAGGAGCAAGGGGCCCATGGGTAAGTGAAAAGAATGATCCAGTTAGCACAAGGCATTTCTGTTCCTCATGTTCCTCATTCAGCAACCTTAAGAGGACCCAAAACAGCATGATGTCAACACAGTGATCAGAGGCAAGAGAGAACATTGATGAGAGGACCTGTTTTTACTGCAAAGCACAGAAAGCCCTCAGAGGAGATAGGTCCTGGGGGACTATCTGACACATGGTATAAGGTATTGGGGGTAAAGGGATCTCCTTAGGTGCCAGTAGTTGGGGGGGTTGGCACATAGAATAAAGCATGCCTGATGACACCTCTGCCACCCTCAGGTACTATAGACCAGAGGCAGCACCATGATTAGAACGTAGATGAATGCGAACAGAAACAAGAGCCTACATAGAGGGCTAAAGCAGAAAGGTTGGTGGTGGATCATCAAAATTCCAGACTCCTGGACTTGTCTTGGGTTCCATGTGAATGAGAGTCATCCCAAATCAGCATGTCAGCACCATTCTGGCCACTAAACTACATGCTATCCTGTGAAAGAAATACTGCAGTGGCCAATAAAAGCATTTTGCTTACTTCTTGCAATCAGATCCCGGCCATGGGGCCCTCCAGAGTTCCTTGGGGCATGTGGTCAATCCCACCTGTGGGATAGTGGGTGGGAGTGTGGCTTGAGGGAAAAAAATGGGGACAAGGTCCCATACACATCCAGGTCTAGTCTCAGGGCATCACATCTAGATGGTATTGCTGGCCCTCATTCATTCCAGGTGCTGGAAGGTGATATGGAAAATTTCAGGGAAGGTACTACAAAGTTCAAGTCCCTAGAGACACAGGGCCTGGGATGCAAGACTGCTGGTCTGAATCTAAAAGTGGTACTGATTGACACAAGGGCAAAGATGTAGGCATCCAATTAGCCTGGGGGAAAGGAAGACCAAGTAGGCTTTCTGAAGAGGTTCTGTTTTAGCTGTGTTTTGGAGGACAATGTGACATTAGGTAGCTAGAAAGGGGAGGAAGAACATTGCAAGCGGAGAGGACCATGGGTTTAAAGCATAGAGATTGTGAAACCACAAGTTATATTGCGAAGCTATGAGTACATTATTGTAGCTGGAGTGAAGAAGGCCTGTAGGGCCTTGTTATTCCAAGTGTGGCCTGCACTGGCCGACTAATAGCATTAGTATCACCTGGGAGCTTGTTAGAATGCAGAATTTTGGGTCCCACCCTAGACCTACTGACAGTACCCCTATTTTAACAAGATCCCTTTACCCTTCATTCATGTGAAATTTGATGTTTGAAAAGCTTTTAGGTTCCTTAAAATGGGCGTTCAATGGTGAGTCGAAGTCAGATACCAGAGTTTGGATTTTACTCTATAAAGTAGGAGGACTCATTGTATTTCAAGCAAAGGATTAAAACGATGATATTCAGGTTTTAGAAGAGTCTGTAGCTGCAGTGTAAAGGAACTGCAGATGAATAGGCTGTGGGAATGAGCTGATTGAAAAGTCTACTGCCATAGCCTAGGCAAGATAAGAGCAGAGGTCAAATTACAGCAGTGGAATGCAGAGGTGGGAAACAGAATTGTAAAACATGCTGGTTTGAGGGTGAGGCAGACTGAAGAGACTAGGATGCAGTAAACTAATCTGAGTGATTGGGCAGAAAGCAGCAAGAAAGAGGATGTAAGATGAAGATGAAGAGATTTTGTGGAAGAAGATGATGAGTTTGAGGTATGTGAAGGATAGCCAAGAAGAAATGTCCAGAAGAGATGAATATGGGGCTAGAACTCAGAGGAGAGTGTGGACTGAGATGGGGCTAGAACTCAGAGGGGCGTGTGGACCTAACTGAGGTCTAGTCCTCTGAAACAAAGGCTAACGGATAATCTCAAATACAACAACAACAATAATACTACTAACAAATGGGAGAAGCTACAATTTAACAAGCATCTACTCTATATAAGACACTTCTACTTTCTGAGAAAAACATTCTAACATGATGAAAAAATTTAGTGGGAAAAGTTGATGGTTAGGAGAGATGAAAACAATCACATGTATTCCTAGACAAACTAAGGGCTACATATGAACATGAACAGAAAGAGAATATGTGATTATTTAAATCTAAATGTTAATTTAAAAAATGCCACTATTATAGAACAGATAAACAGCATTATTTACGTTTTAAAGTAATGAATGAACCCATGTTGTCCCCAATTTACTAATTATCTTCTTGCATCACAGCTTAATTGTTCCCTAATGAATGCCTTGCCATTTTCAAATACTGATTAATCACATTAAAAAATTCATAATTTTCTGACTTCTTGTGTAGATTGGTTTAGATATACAGACTCCAGTTACACATTCTGGGTGGGGTACCCCCCAAATCTAATAAGGACATTGTTAATGAAACTATTACCCAGTCCATGCTAATTTTGGGAAGAAGTGCAGGAAAGAATTACAAACCCAGGGAATAAAAAACAAATTCCCCACATTTACATGTTTACCCTTGAATTTTTCATATTAAAGGATAATGAAAAAAGAGACAAAAGTCTTGTTTGATAACTTCTTCTGGTTCCCATAATACTTGATATGTTTAGCTCATTGTGCTGGAGTATCACCAATTGCTGAGGGGTCTTTTTTTTTTTTTTGTAGTATTTACAGGTATGTTTTCTCCTAGTTGTATATAAGCATTTTTTTTAATGAAAATATTTTATTTTAGGAACCTAGATTCCTGTCCTCTAATCTGTCTGAATTGTCTGAGTTAACATGGGATTCACTTACACTTGTTTGTCCTTAAGCCTTTAGGGGCTACCTAAAGTTAGAGTACCAGTACTCTGGAGGGTGGGGCCCATGTAACCTACATTCGCCATGATTGTGAAATGGAGCTGAGCACATTAGAAGCACATGCTCTGACTCTGTGGGGTATGCACCATTCTGACCTTGACTTTGACCTCATTAGCACTTGGTCCAAATAACTGAATTCCATTACTGATGGACTAGTTGATTGCCTGATGACTGGTTCACCTAGTATTGCTCTTTGGTAGCCTCAGGTTGGAATTTGTTAGCCTTCTGGAAAGAAAAATAATTCTTAAAACTAAATTCTCTCTTTCTTTCTTTTTTGACATCATCATCAATCTTTCCAAGAGAGTGCTGCTCAGTATTACCTTTGGAGTTCAGCAGGTACTGATTTGAATCCTTCCTCTGCCATTCACTTAGCAACAGTGTGACCTGGACAGATCATTCAAAGAAACTGGGCATCAAGGAAGCTGTGCATATTGGATGAGATGTAAGTTAGTTGACAGGTGCAGAATACTTGTACAGTGTATGTCATGTGGTAAATATTGAAAAAATGGTGACTAGCATTATTATTATCACTATTACTGTACTCATAATAATCTTGGAATAAAATTATAGCCCCTTAAAGGTGGAAGGAAACAAAAAGATCATGTGGAGAAAGAATCTGAGACCCAGAGACATGAAGTGAATTTTCAAGGTCACACAGTTTGTGAATAGCTGAACTGGGACTGGAACCAAAATTTCCAGATTCCTGTACCAAAACCCTTCCCATCTTGGAAGGTGACTTTACTGTGTAACAGGTTTGAGGTCTTCCATAGTGAGAAGCAACACCTAAAGCACATGCTACTAAATAAAGAAGACACATGAGAAAACTAAGTGCTAAAAACACAGTCTTCAGCAAAGAGATGGCAAGATGGGGTGAGATTAGATGAAAGCTCAAGGAAAGAGGTGCCTGCCTTGTAGGGTCCCAGACACAGGGGAGCCCAATAATAGAGGTGGGATGATTTAAATAGCTCCTTATGGAGGTAATTAATTCACCACATAGAAATGTCCATCTCACTGCCAATGGCCACCACCTGATCATACCTAATTATCTTTCTGCTGTGGTTACTTTTTTTTTTCAATATTGCTGGAGACATACCTCTGTACTCATTTCTACATTGGTCTGTTCCCTGAGAGCAACTGAGTTGTAACCCCTCTCTCTGGCAAAACAAAGGTGACATTTTCTCTCAGTTTCTAATGCCCCAGCAAAATACTACACACAGATTTATACATTTAGCCTGGGTTTAAATCCTGAGATGCTCTAGCCAGCACTCTAAGTTAGGAAATTGTCTATTATGGGTGCTGAATGGCAAAAGGTCAGAGACAGTGTAAGACTGTGATGAGTTCCTTATTTAAAAGTAATGTGAATCATACAATACTTGAATTTCTTAGATCACCAATATAAACATTTTAGACAAGTTATGCTTTTGAAATTATGTACATGCTGAGTGTACAACTAATTTCCATAAATTAACCTCTATTATTGGTACACATATTCTTTAGCATCTGGAATATCCATTAAATATAGACTAAAATACATTCTTTTTTTTTTTTTTTTTCGGCTGCACTGCATGGCTTGAGGGAGCTTCCCCAAACAGGGATTGAACCTGGGGCCATGGCAGTGAAAGCACTGAGTTCTAATCACTGAACTGCCAGGGAAGTCCTAAAATACATTCTTCCCCTTTGGATTCCAAACGAACACAGGTGTTCCTTGACCTCCTCTGCCCTCACAAACTGGTGTACTAATCAATTTCCAAATATGTAGATTGGGCTTGAAATAACATCAACAAAAGCTCTTTATTTTACTTATGTGTCAGTAATTTTAAATGGCACTTTCTATGTACCAGGTATTGTTATAAGTATAAACTTATGTAATCTGCATCACAAATTTATGAGAGGACACTATCATCATGCCCATTGTGCAGATAGGAAATCAGAGGTATAGAGAGGATAAATCGTGTACCAAAATCACACAGCTCATAAGTAGGAGAAGCAATATTCAAATTTAGCAGTCTGGCTCCCGCATCTCTGCTCTTAAAGATGAGGAACGTGAGACAGGAAGAGGTGAAGCAAATTGGCTAAGGTTACAAAAGTAAGGGGCAAAGCCAGGAATAAGAACCAGCATTTCATACTAGTACCAGTACGTACCGTTGTCCACCACTGCATGCTTTTGCCGCCTAATCACTGTGCTGTCATAAGCAATCTACTTCTGCTAAACTTAAAGACAAATTATGTTCTTCATTCAACCAACATTTATTTACTGCCCTGGGAATTGAAAGATGAATAAGATTTGGCCCTTCCTTCTGAGAGTTCCCAGTCTATAGAGGATAAAGAAACAAGAGTTTAGCAGGAGACATGATGGGTAAGTGCTGCAAAAGGGGCAAAATAAAGAAGCAGGGATAATTTTGATTGGAAGGAAAAATGGGAGGAGACTTCAGAGATGGTGCTATCTCTGTTTGACTTTAATGGATGAGGAATAATATTTGTACAATATTAATTGATGTTCCTTCCTGATATTTTCCAACCTAGCTTCTCACCCCCACCCTTAATCTAGGGCACTCTGTGCTTACGCTTCAGGGAAAGTATGTATTACCAGAAAGAAGAAAAAAGGAATCTCCTCCTGATTTCTGTTTTTCAGAATCTTGTCTTTAAAAAACTCCAAGAATGAGGGGTTTCCAAGATTACTTCCTCTCCTAACCCTAACACCTCTCTGCCACCCGAAACATACTTGCCAGAAAAATTCCATGGGCCTTGGGTGGGGAGGGGATTAGTGGGGTTAGGGAAGGTTGTGGGGAATGTAAGGGGTAGTGAGGGGAGGAGAGAGACATGAGACATGTGTCCTGGTGCTCCCAGTCTGAGTGCTAGGAAGGCCAAACAATTCTGCAGAATCTAAGAGTGGAGGAATCATCTTTTGTTTTTTGGTTCAAGGTGTTTAGTATTAAAAGGCTCAGGAGAAAATGTCTGTCTGGTGTGTGTCAGATGGGGCCTAACAGAGCTTCATCAAGAAAATGTCCTGACCTCAGGGTAGCATAGGAAGAGCACTGCCATTTCCTCACTCCCAAGAAAGGCCTGGGAGTGGTAGAGAATCCCACCAGAGGAGAGGAGTATGGGATGGGAATGAGAACATCACTGGAGCAGGTATAACTAAGGATTGAACCCAAGGGCCACGTGGAATGAGGAATACGTCAGCAAATGCTATGTAGATAGATGGCATGAGCACTGCCTCTCTCTCCCCTTTCCCATCAATGTATTGGTGCTATTCCAGACTCTTGGAACTTACCATGCTCTCAGGAAAAGAGGAGGGCCCAAAACCAAAATGACTTTCAGTTTCCAAAAACCCAGTGGAAGGGGGAGTTGAAACAGAGATTAAGATGTATAAACAGATAAGGAAAGTTACATTTCTTGTACAGTTAAATTCATGGATTGACATTCATACTTACTATAGACATATTTCTTTCCTCTTCATTCCTGTTGGATCATCTATTCATTTATTGAACAGCAGTTTATGAAGGATCTCTGGTTGCCAGGCTCTGGCCCAAGATGGATGTGGGAAAATGATCTTGGATGTAAGACACTCCCGAGAGTAAGTTTAATACAGACACTACAAAAAAGACTTTAGTATGAACAAAACACCATTACCTTGGTGTTTGAACTTTCATTCTTTAAAGGTAAACCTTTGGCATTTTTGAGGCTTCTGTGAGAAAACCAGAAGTTAATAGAACTTGTTAAAAGAAAGCAAAGTTTCCTTCCTTGTACCATTTCACTGTTATTTATTAATCTATTCTTATTAAGTGTTAACTTGCAAAATTAACAATCTAGTGTATTAATGGGGAAAGGAAAAAAGTTGAAAACTGAGTGCTTAAACTGTCAGTGGAAATTTTTATTGGAATCATTAACTGGATTGCAATTAAAACTGATATTGTTACTAGTCACTTTTACTTTTATACAATTTACTTCTGACAAATTTTTCATTGTGTGGCCATTTCGGAAAACTGATTTGTGTCGAGTTTAGATTCTGTAACTCTAAGCAATATTTATTCAGGCTCCCTCTTCATGCACCTCAATTTCTGTACTCACAGAGAGAACTCACTTGCATCCCACTCCCTGGAATTCTATCCATTTCTAAGCACAGAAGCCACTTCCTGGGCTCCAGCTACTCAGAAAGTTAATGTCTCAAGTTGGGTTCCCTATAAGCAGACCTTGTGATGAGGGTCTGTGTAAAAGTTATTTCCTGGAAGTGTTTCCAGGAAAACCTAGTAGGGGAGTGGAGAAATGGGACTAGGAAGGAAAGGAGGATGAGGGAGGGTGTAACATCCTCTAAAGTCCCATAGAAAAAAACTTTGGCTCAGTTACTCAGGGAAGTCTGGAAACAGCTTAAGTCACACCTCAGGCAACTTTTTTCAACAATTTTGAGAAAGAATTAAGTCCTAATTTCTTAAAGCTTCCATTGTATGTAATGCATTAATTTTGTTCCCATGTATTTAGAATGGTATCAGTCGCATACTATCCTTGGAAGATATGAGAAAATAGTCACTCAAATTATGTATGTGTTCTGTGATTCAGATGAGGAACCCCAGTTGAGAAAGGCTGCTGTGGTGTCCTGATAAGGGGGGCAGAAGAGCTGATGTCTTTTGTACTCTATTTCCATCAGTCATTGGTTAAAGGCTGCCATCCAGGGGAGATACAAATTCCTAGGCCTTTCAGGCTCTTTCTGTCAGCAGACTGAATGGATTTTCACAGTCTGAGGGCAGCAGCCAGGCAGAGACAGGGATGCTAAGTATTGGGGTGAAAGCATACTGGGAGTCATTATACATGAAAATGGTGAAGGGATGCAAAGGGATATGGCTGGAGCACTGAGGGCATCTGCTTCAATCTATCCCTCTGCCACACAGATTTATTCATGCTTCACATTAACTTTACTCCACAGATACTTCAGGATAGGGTTGGTCATATTTCCTAGGGGGAGAAAAAAAGACCTTCAAGAGCAAGATTGGTGGGATGAGCTACAGCCTCTCCTGTTGTAAATGGAGATTAATGACCTACTTCCTATCCCACCTATTCTAGATTACCCTCACCTTTGGCCACACTGCGGCAGATCTGGTGGCTTGCCCAGTAGGTGATCCAGATAGGCATCCCTGTGGAGACTGGGACATAATTAACATACCTTTGCTATAATTGCCTGTCTGTGGTTGAAACTGGGCAAAAGTCTACCACAGGAGGCCCAAGGGAGTTCTTTGAGTTCCAGATGTCCTTCCTGCCTCGTTATACACAGGATCATTACCCCTGGAGCACCTCCTTTGTCTACTGGCACTAGGGGTCCAAAATGACCTGAAAGTTGTAGCTTTAGGTTTAGGGGAGGCCTTGTTATTTCCCCTGGTGGAAATGTTCTCCTGACTCTTAGCCAGTAACGATGGCATCTAACACACTGAACCTAACATTGCAAGGATGAAAGCAGAAGTTCCCCAAGAGCGGACCGGACATGATGGTAAGAGGGGTCCACTCCTACTTTGACACTTGGTTTCTGGGCCCATGTGTTCTACTTATTGGGAGCACAACACCACATAATGGCTATTGGTTCAACCTGAAGAATGGAGTCCCACCCCCAAAGAGTATCATTTCTAATCTGGGCCTTAATTGCATCTTTAAGGAGCCATTCTAAAGTTCTATAAGGTAAGCAGCTTTGAGGTGACATGGTATATGGTAGGACCAGTGGATCCTGTAATCAAGTGTCTATTCCTGCATCTTCTTTGCTGTAAAATGGGTCCTTTGGTCTGAAGCAATGTCATAAAGGATCTAGGGCAGGGTGATGGCCAAGGTTATTCTGGTAGGAAATGCAAATCCGTATCCAGAATATGTGTCTATCCCAGTCCAGACAAATTACTGTATTATTGGGTTTTTTCTACAGTAGTCGTGATCTGATGCAATAAATTTGCCACCAAGGGGCTGGTTGGTCTCCTCAAGGGATGATACCATATCAAAAGCTTAGCTTTTATCTCTGCTGTTGACAGGGTGAACATTCAATAGCAACTGCAGCTAGATCAGCTAGGAATTCATGCTATTGGGTCTGTGCAGTCTCCATCTTTATGGCTATTCCATATATGGCTAGTCCATTCTTGAGGTCACTGCTGAAACCCTGGAATGACTCAGAGCAGAGGCTGGCTAGTATTTTTCAGATGAATTTTCCTGTCTACTTCAGTGTATAGTAGCTACCCTACAGTGGCTATCTCTTGTGGGCATTAATACGTGAAACAAAAATGTACACACTTGGTGTCTACTCCCACAGGTATACATGTATATCCACATGACTTTTCCCAGATTTTATTCTTTTTTTAAAATCTGCTAATCCCAAACTCCTAATTTATCCCTCCCCCACTCCTTTTCCCCTTTGGTAACCATAAATTTGTTTTCTATATCTGTGAATCTGTTTCTGTTTTGTAAATAAGTTCGTGTCATATTTTAGATTCCACGGATAAGTGATATCATATGGTATTTGTCTTTCTCTTTATGACATACTTCTCTTAGATGATAATCTCTAGGTCCGTCCATGTCACTGTAAATGACATTATTTCATTCTTCTTAATGGCTGAGTTGTATTCCACTGTATGTATGTGTATGTGTATATATATATATATATATATATATATATATATACCACATCTTCTTTATCCATTCATCTGTCAATGGATATTTAGGTTGCTTCCATGTCTTGGCTGTTGTAAATAGTGCTGCAATGAAGAGTGGTGTGCATTTATTTTTTGAATTATAGGTTTCTCCATATATATGCCCAGGAATGGGACTGCTAGATCATGTGGCAACTCTATTTTTAGTTTTTTAAGGAACCTCCATACTGTTTTCCATAGTGGCTGCATCAATTTACATTCCAACCAACAGTATGGGGGGCTCTCTTTTCTCCACATCCTCTCCAGCATTTGTTACTTGTATATTTTTAATGATGGCCATTCTGATCCGTGTGAGGGGGTACCTCACTGTAGTTCTCTGAATTGCAGTTCTCTAATAATTAGCCATGCTGAGCATCTTTTCATGTGCCTATTGGCTATCTGTAGGTCTTCTCTGGAGAAAAGTCTATTTAGGTCTTCTGCTCTTTTATGATTGGGTTGTTTGGTTTTTTTGTTATTGAGTTGTATGTGTTGTTTGTGTATTTTGGAAATTTAGCCCTTGTCAGTCGCATCATTTGCAAATATTTTCTCCCATTCTGTGTCTTGTCTTTGTTTTGTTTATCATTTCCTTTGCTGTGCAAAAGCTTCTAAGTTTATGATTTCCTTTGCTGTGCAAAGGCTTCTAATTTGATTAGGTCCCATTTGTTTATTTTTGCTTTTATCTCTATTGCCTTGGGGGACTGACTTAACAAAACACTGGTATGATTTATGTCACAGAATGTTTTGCCTACATTATTTTCTAGGAGGTTTATGGTGTCATGTGTTGTATTTAAGTCTTTAAGCCATTTTGAATTTATATATGCGTACAGTGTGAGGGTGTGTTCTAACTTCCTGGATTTACATGTGGCTGTGCAGCTTTCCCAACATCACCTGTTGAAGAGACTGTCTTTTCTCCATTGTATATTCTTGCCTCATTTGTGGAAGATTAGTTGACCATAGATGTGGGGGTTTATTTCTGGGCTCTATATTCTGTTTCATTAATGCATATGCTTGTCTTTGTGCCAATATCATGATGTTTTGATTTTGGTATCTTTGTAGTACTGTCTGAATCTGGGAGAGTTATGCCTCTGGCATTGTTTTTTCTCCTCAGGATTGCTTTGGCAATTCTGGGTCTTTTATGATTCTATATAAATTTTAGGATTATTTGTTCTACTTCTGTGAAAAATGTCATGGGTAATTTGATAGGGATCACATTATATCAGTAGATTGCTTTGGGTAGTATGGCCATTTTACTTTATTTTTTTAATTAATTAATTTATTTTTTAATATCTTTATTGGAGTATAATTGCTTTACAATGGTGTATTAGTCTCTGCTTTATAACAAAGTGAATCAGCTATACATATACATATATCCCCATATCTCGTCCATCTTCTGTCTCCCTCCCACCCTCCCTATCCCACCCCTCTGGGTTGTCACAAAGCACCGAGCTGATCTCCCAGTGCTATGTAGCTACTTCCCACTAGCTATCTATTTTACATATGGTAGTATATAAAGGTCCATGCCACTCTCTCACTTCACCCAGGTTACCCTTCCCCCTCCCCATGTCCTCAAATCCATTCTCTCTACGTCTGCATCTTTATTCCTGTCCCTGACCCTAGGTTCTTCAGAGCCTTTTTTTTTTTTTTAGATTCCATATATATGTGTTAGCATACAGTATTTGTTTTTCTCTTTCTCACTTACTTCACTCTGTATGACAGACTCTAGGTCCATCCACCTCACTACAAATAACTCAATTTCATTTCTTTTTATGGCTGAGTAATACTCCATTGTATATATGTGCCGTATCTTCTTTATCCATTCATCTGGTGATGGACACTTAAGTTGCTTCCATGTCCTGTCTATTGTAAATAGAGCTGCAATGAACATTTTGGTACATGACTGGTTTTGAATTATGGTTTTCTCAGGGTATATACCCAGTAGTGGGATTGCCGGGTAGTATGGTAGTTCTATTTTTAGTTTTTTAAGGAACGTCCATACTGTTCTCCATAGCGGCTGTATCAATTTACATTCCCACCAACAGTGCAAAAGGGTTCCTTTTTCTCCACACCCTCTCCAGCATTTATTGTTTGTAGATTTTTGATGATGGCCATCCTGACTGGTGTGAGGTGATACCTCATTGTAGTTTTGATTTGCATTTCTCTAATGATTAGCGATGTTGAGCATTCTTTCATGTGTTTGTTGGCAATCTGTATATCTTCTTTGGAGAAATGTCTATTTGGGTCTTCTGCCTATTTTTGGATTGGGTTGTTTGTTCTTTTCATATTGAGCTGCATGAGCTGCTTGTATATTTTGGAGATTAATCCTTTGTCAGTTGCTTCATTTGCAAATACTTTCTCCCATTCTGAGGGTTGTCTTTTGGTCTTGTTTATGGTTTCATTTGCTGTGCAGAAGCTTTGAAGTTTCATTAGGTCCCATTTGTTTATTTTTGTTTTTATTTCCATTTCCCTAGGAGGTGGGTCAAAAAGGATCTTACTGTGATTTATGTCACAGAGTGTCCTGCCTATGTTTTCCTCTAAGAGTTTGATAGTGTCTGGCCTTACATTTAGGTCTTTAAGACATTTTGAGTTTCTATTTGTGTATGGTGTTAGGGAGTGTTCTAATTTCATTCTTTTATATGTAGCTGTCCAGTTTTCCCAGCACCACTTACTGAAGAGGTTGTCTTTTCTCCACTGTATATTCTTGCCTCCTTTATCAAAGATAAGGTGACCATATGTGTGTTTGCGTATCTCTGGGCTTTTTATCCTGTTCCATTGATCTATATTTCTGTTTTTGAACAAATACCATACTGGCTTGATTACTGTAACTTTGTAGTATTGTCTGGAGTCCAGGAGCCTGATTCCTCCAGCTCCATTTTTCATTCTCAAGATTGCTTTGGCTATTAGGGGTCATTTGTGTTTGCATATAAATTGTGAAATATTTTGCTCTAGTTCTGTGAAAAATACCATTGGTAGTTTGATAGGGATTGCATTGAATCTGTAGATTGCTTTGGGTATTATAGTCATTTTCGTAATGTTGATTCTTCCAATCCAAGAACATGGTATATCTCTCCATCTCTTTGTAACATCTTTAATTTCTTTCATCAGTGTCTTATATTTTTCTGCATACAGGTTTTTGTCTCCTTAGGTAGGCTTATTCCTAGGTATTTTATTTTATTTTTTTTGCAATGATAAATGGAAGTGTTTCCTTAATTTCTCTTTCAGATTTTTCATCTTGGTGTGTAGGAATGCAAGAGATTTCTGTGCACTAATTTTGTATCCTGCTACTTTACCAAATTCATTAATTGGCTCTAGTAATTTTCTGGTAGCATCTTTTGGATTCTCTATGTATAATATTATGTCATCTGCAATCAGAGACAGTTTTACTTCTTTTCTGATTTGGATTCGTTTTATTTCTTTTTCTTCTCTGATTGCTTAGCCTAAAACTTCCAAAACTATGTCAAATAATAGTGGTGAGACTGGGCAACCTTGTCTTTTTCCTGATCTTAGTGGAAATGCTTTCAGTTTTTCACCATTGAGCACGATGTTGGCTGTGGGTTTGTCATATATGGCCTTTATTATGTTGAGGTAAGTTCCTTCTATGCTTAATTTCTGGAGGGTTTTTCATAAATCAGTGTTGAATTTTGTCAAAAGTTCTTTCTGCATCTAGTGAGTTGATCATATGGTTTTTCTCCTTCAATTTGTTAATATCGTTTATCACATTGATTTGCATATATTGAAGAATCCTTACATTCCTGGGATAAACTCCACTTGATCATGTTGTATGATCCTTTTAATGTGCTGTTGGATTCTGTTTGCTAGTATTTTGTTGAGGATTTTTGCATCTATGTTCATCAGTGATATTTGCCTGTACTTTCCTTTTCTTGTGAGATCTTTGTCTGGTTTTGGTATCTGGTTGATGGTAGCCTTGTAGAATGAGTTTGGGAGTGTTCCTCCCTCTGCTATATTTTGGAAGACTTTGAGAAGGATAGGTGTTAGCTCTTCTCTCAGTGTTTGATAGAATCCACCTGTGAAGCCATCTGGTCCTTGGCTTTTGTTTGTTGGAAGATTTTTAATCACAGTTTTAATTTCAGTGCTCATGATTGGTCTGTTTATATTTTCTATTTATTCCTGGTTCAGTCTCAGAAGGTTTTGCTTTTCTACGAATTTGTCCATTTCTTCCAGGTTGTCCATTTTATAGGTATATTGTTGCTTGTAGTAATCTCTCATGATCTTTTGTATTTCTGCAGTGTCAGTTGTTACTTCTCTGTTTTCATTTCTAATTCTATTAATCTGAGTCTTCTCCCTTTTTTTCTTGATGAGTCTGGCTAATGGTTTATCAATATTTTTATATTCGCAATGAACCAGCTTTTAGTTTTATTGATCTTTGCTATCATTTCCTTCATTTCTTTTTCATTTATTTCTGATCTAGTCTTTACAATTTCTTTTCTTCTGCTAACTTCAGAGTTTTTTTGTTCTTCTTTCTCTAATTGCTTTAGGTGTAAGTTTATGTTGTTTATTTGAGATGTTTCTTGTTTCTTGAGGGAGAATTGTATTGCTATAAACTTCCCTCTTAGAACTGCTTTTGCTGCATCCCATAGGTTTTGGGTCATCGTGTTTTCATTGTCATTTGTGTTTTTAGTATATTTTGGTTTCCTCTTTGATTTCTTCAGTGAGCTCTTGGTTATTTAGTAGTGTATTGTTTAGCCTCCATGTGTTTGTATTTTTTACAGATTTTTTTTCCCTGTAATTGATATCTAGTCTCATAGCCTTGGGGTCAGAAAATATACTTCATACGATTTTAATTTTCTTAAATTTACCAAGGTTTGATTTGTGACCCAAGATATGATCTATCTTGGAGAATGTTCCATGAGCACTTGAGAAAAATGTGTATTGTGTTGTTTTTGGATGGAATGTCCTATAAATATCAATTAAGTCCATCTTGTTTAATGTATCATTTAAAGCTTGTGTTTCCTTATTTATTTTCATTTTGGATGATCTGTCCATTGATGAAAGTGGGGTGTTAATGTCCCCTAGTATTATTGTTTTACTGTAGATTTCCCCTTTTATTGCTGTTAGCATTTGCTTTATGTATTGAGGTGCTCCTATATTGGGTGCACAAATATTTACAATTGTTATATCTTCTTGCTTCATTGATGCCTTGATCATTATGTAGTGTCTTTCTTTGTCTCTTGTAATAGTCTTTATTTTAAAGTCTATTTTTTCAGATATGAGAATTGCTATTCCAGCTTTGTTTTGATTTCTATTTGCTAGAAATATCTTTTTCCATCCCATCACTTTCAGTCTGTATTTTTCCCTAAGTCTGAAGTGGGTTTCTTGTAGACAGCATATATATGGGTCTTGTTTCTGTATCCATTCAGCCAGTCTATGTCTTTTAGTTGGAGCATTTAATACATTTATATTTAAGGTAGTTATTGATATGTATGCTCTTATTACCATTTTCTTAATTGTTTTGGGTTTGTTATTATATGTCTTTTCCTTCTCTTGTGTTTCCTGTCTATAGAAGTTCCTTTATAATTTGTTGTAAAGCTGTTTTGGTGATGCTGAATTCTCTTACCTTTTGCTTGTCTGTAAAGGTTTTAACTTCTCCATTGAATCTGAATCAGATCCTTGCTGGGTAGAGTAATCTTGGATGTAGGCTTTTCCCTTTCATCACTTTAAATATGTCCTGCAACTCTTTTCTAGCTTGCAGAGTTTCCGCTGCAAAATCAGCTGTTAACTTTATGGGTATTCCCTTGTATGTTAATTTTTGTTTTTCCCTTGCTGCTTTTAATAATTTTTCTTTGTATTTAATTAGTGATAGTTTGATTAATATGTGTCTTGGCGTGTTTCTGCTTGGATTTATCCTGTATTGGACTCTCTGTGATATCTGGACGTTTTTGACTATTTCCTTTCCCATATTAGGGAAGTTTTCAACTATAATCTCTTCAAATATTTTCTCAGTCCCTTTTTTTTTCTCTTCTTCTTCTCGGACCCCTATAATTTGAATGTTGGTGTGTTTAATGTTGTCCCAGAGGTCTCTGAGACTGTCCTCAATTCTTTTCATTCTTTTTCCTTTATTCTGCTCCCTGGCAGTTATTTCTACCATTTTATCTTCCAGCTCACTTATCCGTTCTTCTGCCTCAGTTATTCTGCTATTGATTCCTTCTAGAGTATTTTTAATTTCAGTTATTGTGTTTTTCGTCACTGTTGGTTTACTCTTTAGTTCTTATAGATCCTTGTTGAATGTTTCTTGTATTTTCTCCATTCTGTTTCCAAGATCTTGGATCATCTTTACTGTCATTCCTCTGAATTCTTTTTCAGGTAGACTGCCTATTTCCTCTTCATTTGTTAGGTCTGGTAGGTTTTTACCTTGCTCCTTCATCTGCTGCATATTTCTCTGTCTTCTTGTTTTGCTTAACTTACTGTGTTTGGGGTCTCCTTTTTGCAGCCTGCAGGTTTGTAGTTCCCATTGTTTTTGGTGTCTGCCCCCAGTCGGTGAGGTTGATTCAGTGGCTTGTGTATGCTTCCTGGTGCAGGGTACTGGTGCCTGTGTTCTGGTGGATGAGGCTGGATCTTGTCTTTCTTGTGTGCAGGACCACATCTGTTGGTGTGTTTTGGGGTGTTTGTGAACTTATTATGATTTTAGGCAGCCTCTCTGCTAATGGGTGAGGTTGTATTCCTGTCTTGCTAGTTGTTTGGCCTGTGGTGTTCAGCACTGTATCTTGCTGGTCATTGAGTGTAGCTGGGTCTTAGCATTGAGATGGAGATCTCTGGGAGAGATTTTGCCATTTGATATTACGTGGAGCCAGGAGTTCTCTTTTGGACCAATGTCCTGAACTTGGCTCTCCCACCTAGAGATTTAGGTTGATACCTGGCCAAAGCACCAAGACCCTGTCATTCACATGGCTCAGAATTAAAGGGAGAAAAGAAAGAAAGAAAATAAATAAATAAAATAAAGTTATTTAAATAAAGAATATCAAATATTATTTTTTAAAAAAGTAAAAAAGAAAAAATAAAGAATACAGTAACCAAACCAAAAAACAAATTCACCAATGATAACAAGCGCTAAAAACTATACTAAAAATAAAAACAAAAAACAAAGGAAAAAACCCATACAGACAGTACCCTAGGACAGATGGTAAAAGGAAAGTTCTACAGCCAAAATCAGACAAAGAAGCATACACATACACACTCACGAAAAGAGAGAAAGGAAAAAAATATATATATATATGTATATATATATTAAAAAAAAGAAGAGAGCAACCATTTCAATAAATCTACCAATGATAATAAGCTCTAAATACTAAATTAAGGTAAACATCAAACCAGAAATAAATTAGATGCAGAAAGCAAACCCCAAGCCTACAGTTGCTCCCAAAGTCCACAGTCTCAATTTTGGGATGATTCATTGTCTATCCAGGAATTTCATAGATGAAGAGTAAATCAAGTTCATTGTGCAGATTTTATCTGCTGCTCCTGAGGCTGCTGGGAGAAATTTCCCTTTCTTTTATTTTTTCGCACATGTCCTGAGGTTCAGCTTTGGATTTGGCCCTGCCTGTGCATGTAGGTCACCTGAGGGCATCTGTTCCTTGCCCAGACAGGACGGGGTTAAATTAGCAGCTGATTAGCTGTCTCTGGCTCACTCAGGCTGGGGGGAGGGAGAGGTACTGAATACAGGGCGAGCCTGCGGTAGCAGAGGGATCATGGAATCCTGGCAGTGGTGGGCTGTGCAGGTTCCCTGGAGGGGAGGTGTGAATAGTGACCTGTGCTTGTACACATGCTTCTTGGTGGCTGCAGCTGCAGCCTTAGCGTTTCATGCCCATCTCTGATATCCGCGCTGATAGCCGCGGCTCCTGCCCATTTCTGGAGCTTGTTTAGGCAGAACTCTGAATCCCCTCTCCTCGTGCACCCCGAAACAATGGTCTCTTGACTCTTAGGCAGTTCCAGACTTTTTCCTGGACGCCCTCCCAGCTAGCTGTGGTGCACTAGCCCCCTTCAGGCTGTGTTCATACAGCCAACCCCAGTCCTATCCCTGGGATCTGACCTCTGAAGCCCGAGCTTCAGCTCCCAGACGCCACCTGCGCTGGAAGGTGAGCAGACAAGCTTATCAGGCTGCTGAGTGCTGGTCGGCACTGATCCTCTGTGTGGGAATCTCTCTGTTTTGTCCTTTGCACACCTGTTGCTGTGCTCTCCTGTGTGGCTCCGAAGATTTCCACCCGCTCACCCCCCATCTCCAGCAGTGAAGGGCCTTCCTAGTGTGTGGAAGCTCTTCCTCCTTCACAGCTCCATGCCAGAGGTGCAGGTCCCATCCCTATTCTTTTGTCTTTAATTTTTCTTTTTCCTTTTGCCCTACCCAGGTACGTGGGGAGTTTCTTGCCTTTTGGGAAGCCTGAGGTCTTCTGCCAGCTTTCAGTGGGTGTTCTGTAGGAGTTGTTCCACATGTAGATGTAGTTCTGATAATATTTGTGGAGAGGAAGGTGATCGCCATGTCTTACTCCTCTGCCATCTTGAAGGTCCCTCTGTTTCTAGAAACTTGTCCATTTCTCTTAGGTTGTCCAATTTGTTGGCATATACTTGTTCATAGTAATCTCTCTCTCTCTTTCTCTCTTTATTTTTTTGTATGTCTGTAGTGTTGGTTCTTATTTTCATTTCTTTCATTTCTTATTTTGTTTATTTGGGTCCTCTCTTTTTTCTTCTTGGTGAGCCTGGCCAGGGGTTTGTCAATTTTGTTAACCCTTTCAAAGAACCTGCTTACGGTTTTATTGATTTTTTTTCTATTTTTTATCTCTATTTTATTTATTTCCTCTCTGATCTTTATTATTTCCTTCCTTCTACTGACTCTAGGTTTTGTTTGCCCTTCTCTTTCTAATTCTTTTAAGTGATAGGTTAGGTTGTTTATTTGAGACTTTCCTTGCTTTTTGAGGAAGGTATGTATCGCTATGAACTTCTCTCTAAGAACGGTTTTTGTTGCATCCCATAGATATTGTATGGTTGTGTTTTTGTTGTCATTTGTCTCAAGATATTTTTAAATTTCCTCTTTGATTTCATCATTGACCCATTGGTTTTTTAGTAGCATGTTGTTTAGTCTCCATGTAGTCATTTTTTTCTTGTTTCTCTTTATGTGGTTGATTTCTAGTTTCATGCTGTTGTGGTCAGAACAGATGCCTGGAATAATTTCTGCCCTCTTAAATTTGTTGAGGCTTCTTTTGCATCCTAGTGTATGGTCAGTGCTAGAGAATGTTCCATGTGCACTTGAAAAGAATATGTATTCTGGTTCTTTGGTTGTAATGTCCTGAAAATATCAATTAAGTCTAACTGTTATATGTTATAATTTAGGGTCTCTGTTGCCTTATTGATTTTCTGTCTGGTAGATCTGTGCATTGATGTGAGTAGGGTATTAAAGTCTTATGGGGTGGGGCCCACCATAACAACCTAATTCTCAGTGTGCTCATAGTGGGCGTGGCTCCGCCTCTGGGAGCATACGAGTGCTGGTGGGTTTCCTACATGTGGAGGCAAAGCTGCAATCCAAGCCAATTGCCAGGGACCACATGACTTCGGAAGCAGGGCTGAAATCTGAGCCATGTCCCAGAGGCTGTGCAATTTGTAGATTAATGCACCACCACCTGCAGCTTTATAAACTCAGTGCCTACTGGACATCTGAGTGGATTACTGGTACTTCTGTGGCTGGGACAAGTCCAGTGATAGTGGCTGCAGGTTCTGCAGGCATGCATGCAGTGGTAGAGCTGGGTGCTGGGACAAGTCCAGTGATAGTGGCTGCAGGTTCTGCAGGCATGTGCATGCAATGGTAGAGCTGGGTGCTGGGCTTATTCAGTAGTTCCCATGGCAGGTCCTGGTGTGTGACTACTGTGGTCTCAGTGCCTGACCTCAGCTGTTCTGTGCCAACGGATCTGTGCTAGTGGCTTTGGGAGCACAGCACCTAAGGGACACCAGACTGATTGCCTGAATTCCCACGGTTGAGGTGGGGCTCAGGGCAGTGCCCAAAACAGTGTACTTTGTGAGCCTGCAAAGCAGGTGATAGGAGACACCACAGAGCACACTTCTCCATGGACAGCTCCTGCAGAGGAATACTCAGTGGCCCCCAGTGGGAGAACTCCAGGCTCACCTACCTCACACTACAGTTCAGAAACAGATCTGGGGGGGGCATTTACTCCAATAACTGGGGAGCAGACCCTGCCCCTGACAAGGCTGTGACAACCACAGAGCAAAAAGGAGGCCCCAGTCAACATCCAGTACAGGCTCTGGTCACCGTAACACAAATCACATGCCTTATCAAGGGGACAATGGCCAGCACACACCGAGGAAAGACATGGCAGGCATCCATACTAAAAACAGCCCTTGCCCCAAAAATATTAGATTCATGGAGGCTACACAGGGACACTCCCACACTAAAAACAGCCCTTCAAGACCACAGTAGATAACTTTCTCCTAAACTCATAGAGTCAGACAAATATAAGTAAAATGAAGAAGCAGAGAAACCACTTCCAATTAAAGGACCAAGAGAATTCCACTGAAGGAGCAAACAATGAAACAGACCTGTCCAGTCTACCAACTCCTGAGGTAATGAAAACATTGAAGGAATTAAGAAAGGTTATTGATAGAATGCAGATTACTGTAAAAAGGAGCTAGAAATTATGAAGAGGAGCCAATTAAAATTAGAAAACTTATTTGCTGAGACAAAAGCTGAGCTAAAGGCAATAAATAGCAAACAGGATAATGCAGAAGAATGAATAAGTGATCTGGAAAATAGAATAATGGAAATCACCCGATCAGAACAGCAGACAGAAAGACAAACAAAAAAAATGAAAGCAATATATGAGGCTTATGGGACAATATAAAGCATCTCAATCTATGTATAATAGGGATCCCAGAAGGAAAAGAAAGGGAAAAGGGAATCAAAAATGTATTTGAAGAAATTATGGCTGAAAACTTCCCAAACCTAAAGAAGGAAACAGATATCCAGGTACAAGAAGAAAAGAGAGTCCCAAACAAGATGAGCCTAACAGACCTACACCAAGACATATTGTAATTAAAATGGCAAAAGTTAAACAGAGGATTCTAAAGGCAGCAAGAGAAAAACAAAGAGTTAATTACAAGGGAACCCCCATAAGGTTATTAGCTGATTCCTCTGCAGAAATGTTGCAGGCCAGAAGGGATTGGCAAGATATATTCAAAGTCCTGAAAGGGAAAAACCTGCAACCTAAGATACTCTACCCAGCAAGATTATCATTTAGAATAGAGAGATAAAGAGTTTCTCAGACAAGCAAAAACTAAAAGAATACAGCAATACTAAATCTATCCTAAAAGAAATATTGAAAGGTCTTCTCTATATAGAAAAGAAACAAGAATCTATAGGAAAGAGAAAATCACAATTGTAAAGTAAATCACTTAAATAGGTCAGTACACAGATTAAAACAAAATTTTAAAAAAATTTGAGAAAGCGATGATAACTACAATGAACAGCAAAAGGATAAACATGAAGATGTAAAGGAAGGCATCAAAATCATAAAATGTGGAGAAGAGTAAGAAAATGTAGATTTCCTTTTATTAGAATGTGTTTGAGCCTGTATGACTACCAGTCTAAAGCAAGTAGATATAGTAATGCATTAACATACTTGAAAAACAGGGTAACCACAAATCAAAAATATACAATAGATTCACAAAAACCAAAAAGAAGAGAACACAAGCATAATACAAAAGAAAACCATCAAACCACAAAAGAAAACAAAAAGAAAAGGAAATAAACAAAGAAAAAATACAAAAGCAACTGGAATACAAGGTTTAAAATGGCAGTAAATACATATCTATCAATAATTACCTTAAATGTCAATGGACTAAGTGCTTCAATCAAAAGACATAGACTGGCAGATTGGATTAAAAAAACAAGAGCGTACAATATATTTCCTACAAGAAACCCACTTTAGGGCAAAGGACACACATAGATTGAAAGTGAGGGGATGGAAAAAAGATATTTCATACAAATGTAAATAACAAGAAAGCGGGGGTAGCAATACTCCAGACAAAACAGACTTTAAAACAAAGGCCATAAAGAAAGATAAAGAATAACACTGTATAATGATAAAAGGATCAATACAAGAAGAGGATATTATACTCATTAACATATATGTACCCAATATAGGATTACCCAAATACATAAAACAAATACAGAGATGAAGGGAGAAATTGATGGACATACAATAATACTGTAGTATGAGACAGACTTTTCTTCTATCTTCCAATCTTGTTCCTTCTAGTCTTGGCCAACTCATTTGCCATTTCCCAGAAGCTCATGCATATTTTTAACTTAGGCTACTTCTTTCTCCCCACAAAATGAATGACCATATGTACTGCTTAAAGTTCTGCCCAATGTAAGATTTTTCCCTTATCACAGTCTTTCAGGGCCACCGATTAGTGGGTGAGAAGGTCAAGATAGTCTTGGGATTAGACTAAGGATGTGACCATGTGTACCACTGTCTATTCCAAGTGAAAGAGAAACTGGTTCTAACATTTCTTATAGTTGGGTGTTTTAAGTAATTCATTAGCCAGATCCATAGCTGCATATCAACTATCAGAAGTAGTGTTTGGACTTCCCTGGTGGTTAAAACTCCACGCTTCCACTGCAGGAGGCTCAGGTTTAATCGCTGGCTGGGGAAGTTCCACATGCCACACAGTGCAGCCAAAAAAATAAATAAATAAATAAAAGTTAATCTGTTGTAGTAAACATTTCATAGTTATTGCAGCTTGGTTAATTTACTGTGGTTCCCAATCACCTACTATGATTCATTTGTTTTTTTGTGGGTACCAGACTGGTGAATTTAGAGGGAATGTGTTGGGAAACACCTTGCCAGCGTTCATTAAGTCTTTGAGCGTGGTATTAATCTGCCTTTCCATCTGAATATATTGTTTCTGATTTTTCAATCTTGGCTGGATTTGGGATTGGGGAACAGTTTTAGGGTATCTCACATGGCCTTTTCTCCAATGATGGTCCTTACTCCACAGATCGATGAACTGATATAAGGGTCTCTCAAACTGCTAAGTATACTGTCTAAATATACTAAATAAACTGCTAAAAATACTGTCTAATTCTAACATATCCATTTCATTTAATGTGGAACATAATTTTTATACATTCTAGAAGCCATTCTATCAATGGATTAGGATTGGCTCTAGGTACCTTATCAAAGATGTTGAATTCTGAATCATAAAAGAGCGCCTCCATATCAACAAACTCTACCTTGCAAAGCCTTATGTTCTGCCTACCACCACCTATTCAGTCTAGTGCCCTCAAGATCCTCCTTGAGCCATGTTCTCCTGGTTCCTACCAATATATATCACCAGGGTTCTACAGTACTTTTGGTGAATAATTAATTCCCTCCCCAAGAAGGACTTTAACTTCAACAGATGGCACATACTGAGACTCAATATTAGTCATGGGTTTAGCAGTCAACAGGGAGGCTGTGGTGGATTTTGAAGGGACGAAGTGTCCAATCCCATTTCACAGATGAAGATCTTGTTGATTGTCATAGCATGTTAGGGGGTTATCATTATCTGATTTACCTTCAACAGTGGGATTCTTCTTGCCACGTGGTCAGCAAAAAACCCATCTCTAGAATCCTATCCCAAGAGTCTACTACCTAGGACCAAATCCAGTACCAAGTGACTTAGGTTGGATTCTCCAGAAGCAGAACCTGAGGCAGAATCATTTAGAAGTGATTTATTAGGAAATGTTTCTAGGAAAAACTGGTAAGGGAGTGGGGACATATGACCAGGGAGGGAGGCCAAAGGGGGACAATTTTTAAAGAGAGTAACTGCTCAGGCCCCCAGAGGACCTCAGAAAACGGTATACGTCATATTCAAAGTGTCCTGATTAGGGACAAAGGCGTTGGAGTATTATCATGCTGCCATCAGTCAATATTTAGGAGCTGCATCTAAGGTGACATGAATCCTGGCACTTCTGCATCTCTGTGCAAGCAGAGTTCCAACAGCCAGAACAGTCCCCCTGCCCCCACGAGGAGATGCAGGTTCTGGCTATGGGCAGGAAAAGCACATTGAGAGCTGTTGTGCATAAGCATTCTAAAGAGATCAGAGAGGATATGGGTGGAACACTGACAGCATCTGCCACTGTCATATATTTATAAGCATTTACTACAACGCTCACATACAACTAGGGTAGCATTCCTATAGAAGAGAGAGAATATATTTCTCAGTGTATTATCCCCCACACCATTTACATTATTTTTTATTTTTATTTTTTTGGATGCATAAAGCTTTCCTGTCTCCTTTATTCTACCTAGATTCAACTTGCATGCACAGTTACTCTTCCACAGTCAAAAGTCATCAAAGGTAGGATCATACAACCTGTCATTAATACTTCTGAGGTATAATTGACATATAATGTTATATTTGTTTCAGGTGTACAACTAATAATTTGATACTTGTATATAGTGCAAAATGATAACAATGTCTAGTGAACATCCTTTCCCATACATAGTTACAATTTTCTTCTATGATTGCTGTGGCTAGGACTTCCATAACTATATTGAATAATAGTGGTGAGAGTGGACATCCTTGTCTTTTTCCTGATCTTAGAGGAAATGCTTTCAGTTTTTCACCATTGAGAATGATGTTTGCTGTGGGTTTGTCATATATGGCCTTTATTATATTGAGGTAGGTTCCCTCTATGCTCACTTTCTGGAGAGTTTTTATCATAAATGGGTGTTGAATTTTGCCAAAAGCTTTTCCTGCATCTATTGAGATAATCATATGGCTTTTATTCTTCAATTTGTTAATATGGTGTATCACATTGATTGATTTGCGTATATTGAAAAATCCTTGTATCCCTGGGATAAATCCCACTTGGTCATGTTGTATGATCCTTTTAATATGTTGTTGGATTCTGTTTGCCAGTAGTTTGTTGAGGATTTTTGCATCTATATTCATCAGTGATATTGGTCTGTAATTTTCTTTTTTTGTAGTATCTTTGTCTGGTTTTGGTATCAGGGTGATGATGGCCTCATAGAATGAGTTTGGGAGTGTTCCTTCCTCTGCAATTTTTAGCAGAGTTTGAGAAGGATCGCTTTTTGCTCTTCTCTAAATATTTGATAGAATTCACCTGTGAAGCTACCGGGTCCTGGACTTTTGTTTGTTGGAAGACTTTTACTCACAGTTTCAATTTCATTGCTTGTGATTGGTCTGTTGATATTTTCTATTTATTCCTGGTTCAGTCTTGGAAGGTTATACCTTTCTAAGAATTTGTCCATTTCTTCCAGGTTGTCCATTTTACTGGCATACAGTTGTTTGTAGTAGTATCTTAGGATGCTTTGTATTTCTGCGGTGTCTGTTGTAACTTCTCCTTTTTCATTTCTAATTTTATTGATTTGAGTCTTCTCCCTCTTATTCTTGATGAGTCTGGCTAATGGTTTATCAATTTTGTTTATGTTCTCAAACAACCAACTTTTAGTTTTATTTATCTTTGCTATTGTTTTCTTAGTTTCTCTTTCATTTATTTCTGCTCTTATCTTTATGGTTTCTTTCCTTCTGCTAACTTTGGGTTTTGTTTGTTCTTCTTTCTCTAGTTCCTTTAGGTGTAAGGTTAGATTGTTTTTTTGAGATTTTTCTTGTTTCTTGAGGTAGGCTTGTATAGCTATAAACTACTCTCTTAGAACTGCTCTTGCTGCATTCCATAGGTTTAGGATCATCGTGTTTTCATTGTCATTTGTCTTTAGGTATTTTTTGATTTGCTCTTTGATTTCTTCAGTGATCTCTTGGTTATTTAGTAATGTATTGTTTAGCCTCACTGTGTTTGCGTTTTTTACATTTTTTTCTGGTAATTGATTTCTAATCTCATAGAGTTGTAGTCAGAAAAGATGCTTGATATGATTTCAATTTTCTTAAATTTACTGAGGCTTGATTTGTGACCCAAGATATGATCTATCCTGGAGAAAGTTCTGTGTGCACTTGAGAAGAAAGTGTAATCTGCTGTTTTGGGATGGAATATCCTATAAATATCAATTAAATCTATCTGGTCTATTGTGTTATTTAAAGCTTCTGTTTCCTTATTTATTTTCATTTTTGATGATGTCCATTGGTGTAAGTGAGGTGTTAAAGTCCCCCACTCTTATTGTGTTGGTGTCGTTTTCCTCTTTTAGAGCTGTTAGCAGTTGCTTTATGTATTGAGGTGCTCCTATGTTGGGTGCATATATATTTATAATTGTTATATCTTCTTGGATTGATCCCCTGATCATTATGTAGTGTCCTTCCTTGTCTCTTGTAACATTCTTTATTTTAAAGTCTGTTTTATCTGACCATTTGATTAATATGTGTCTTGCATGTTTCTCCTTGGATTTATCCTGTATGGGATTCTCTGTGCTTCCTGGATTTGCTTAACTATTTCCTTTCCCATACTAGGGAAGTTTTCAACTATAATCTCTTCAAATATTTTCTTAGTCCCTTTCTTTTTCTCTTCTTCTTCTGGAACCCCAATAATTCGAATGTTGGTGTGTTTAATGTTGTCCCAGAGATCTCTGACACTGTCCTCAGTTCTTTTCATTCTTTTTTCTTTATTTTGCTCTGCAGTAGTTATTTCCACTATTTTATCTTCCAGGTCACTTATCCATTCTTCTTGCCTCAGTTATTCTGCTATTAATCCCTTCTAGAGTATTTTTAATTTCATTCATTGTGTTGTTCATCGTTGCTTTTTTCCTTTTTAGTTCTTCTAGGTCCTTATTAAATGTTTCTTGCATTTTCTCTATTTCAAGATTTTGGATCATCTTTACTGTCATTATTCTGAATCCTTTTTCAGGTAGACTGCCTATTTCCTTTTCATTTGTTAGGTCTGGTGGGTTTTTATCTTGCTGCTTCATCTGCTGTGTGTTTTTCTGTCTTCTCATTTTGCTTAACTTACTGTGTTTGGGGTCTCCTTTTTTTGCAGGCTGCAGGTTCGTAGTTCCCTTTGTTTTTGGTGTCTGTCCCCATGGCTAAAGTTGGTTCAGTGGGTTGTGTAGGCTTCCTGGTGGAGGGGACTAGTGCCTGTGTTCTGGTGGATGAGGCTGGATCTTGTCTTTCTGGTAGGCAGGTCCATGTCTGGTGTTGGGTTTTGGGGTGTCTGTGGCCTTATTATGATTTTAGGCAGCTTCTCTGCTAAGGGTGGGGTTATGTTCCTGTCTTGCTAGTTGTTTGGTATAGGGTGTCCAGCACTGTAGCTTGCTGGTCATTGAGTGAAGCTGGGTGTTGGTGTTGAGATGGAGATCTCTGGGAGATTTTCACCGTTTGATATTATGTGGAGCTGGGAGGTCTCTTGTGGACCAGTGTCCTGACGTTGGCTCTCCCACCTCAGAGGCACAGCACTGACTCCTGGCTGTAGCACCAAGAGCCTTTCATCCACATGGCTCAGAATAAAAGGGAGACAAAGTAGAAAGAAAGAAAGAGGATAAAATAAAATAAAGTAAGGTAAAATAAAATAAAGTTATTAAAATAAAAAATAATTATTACGAAAAAAAATTTTTTAAGTTAAAAAAAAACAACGAACGGACAGAACCCTAAGACAAATGGTGAAAGCAAAGCTATACAGACAGAATCTCACACAGAAGCATACACATAATACAGACTTGCAAAAAGGAAAAGGGGAAAAAATAATACATCTTGCTATCAAAGTCAACCTCCTCACTTTGGGATGATTTGTTGTCTACTCAGGTATTCCACAGATGCAGGGTATATTAAGTTGATTGTGGAGATTTAATCCGCTGCTTCTGAGGCTGCTGGGAGAGATTTCCCTTTCTCTTCTTTGTTCGCACAGCTCCCGGGTTCAGCTTTGGATTTGGCCCCGCCTCTGTGTGTAGGTCGCCTGAGGGTGTCTGTTCTTCGCTCAGACAGGACGGGGTTAAAGGAGCAGCTGATTCGGGGTCTCTGGCTTACTCAGCCTGGGGGGAGGAAAGGGTACGGATGCGGTGTGAGCCTGCGGCAGCAGAGGCCAGCGTGACGTTGCACCAGCCCGAGGCACGCCGTGCGTTCTTCCAGGGGAGTTGTCCCTGGATCTCGGGGCCCTGGCAGTGGTGGACTGCACAGCCTCCCCAGAAGGGAGGTGTGGATAGTGACCTGTGCTCGCACACAGGCTTCTTGGTGGCGGCAGCAGCATCCTTAGCATCTCGTGCCCATCTCTGGGGTCCGCGCTGATAGCCGCAGCTCGCACCCGTCTCCGGAGCTCCCTTAAGCAGCGCTGTTAATCCCCTCTCCCCGCGCACCAGGAAACAATAAGAGGCAAGAAAAACTCTCTTGCCTCTTCGGCAGCTCCAGACCTTTTCCTGGCCTCCCTCCCGGCTAGCCGTGGCGCACTAAACCCTTCAGGCTGTGTTCACGCCGCCAGTTCTTTCCCTGGGATCCGACCGAAGCCGGAGCCTCAGCTCCCAGCCCCGCCCATCCCGGCGGGTGAGCAGACAAGCCTCTCGTGCTGGTGAGTCCCGGTTGGCACCAGTCCTCTGTGCGGGAATCTCTCCGCTTTGCCCTCTGCACCCCTGTTGCTGCGCTCTCCTCCGTGGCTCCGAAGCTTCCCCCCTCCTCCACCCACAGTCTCCGCCCGTGAAGGGGCTTCCTAGTGTGTGGAAACCTTTCCTCCTTCACAGCTCCCTCCCACTGGTGCAGGTCCTGTCCCTATTCTTTTGTCTCTGTTTTCTCTTTTTTCTTTTGCCCTACCCAGGTACGTGGGGAGTTTCTTTCCTTTTGGGAGGTCTGAGGTCTTCTGCCAGCGTTCAGTAGGTGTCCTGTAAGAGTTGTTCCACGTGTAGATGTATTTCTGATGTGTCTGTGGGGAGGAAGGTGATCTCCGCGTCTTACTCTTCCACCATCTTCTCCCTCTCGCCCCTTCCCCCTCTTCCCCTATTTTATCTGATATGAGTATTGCTACTCCAGCTTTCTTTTGATTTCTATTTGCATGGAATATCTTTTTGCATCCCCTCACATTCAGTCTGAATGTGTCCCTAGGTCTAAAGTGGATCTCTTGTAGACAGCATATATATGGGTCTTGTTTTTGTATCCATTCAGCCATCCTGTGTCTTTTGGTTGGAGCATTTAATCTATTCACGGTTAGGGCAATTATCGATATGTATGTTCCTATGACCATTTTCTTAATTGTTTTCCGTTTGTTTTTGTAGGTCCTTTTCTTCTCTTGTGTTTCCCACTTAGAGAAGTTCCTTTAGCATTTATTGTAGAGCTGGTTTGGTGGTGCTGAATTCTCTTAGCTTTTGCTTGTCTGTAAAGCTTTTGATTTCTCCATAGAATCTGAATGAGATCCTTGCCGGGTAGAGTAATCTTGGCTGTAGGTTCTTCCCTTTCATCACTTTAAGTATATCATGCCACTCCCTTCTGGCTTGTAGAGTTTCTGCTGAGAAATCAGCTGTTAACCTTATGGGAGTTCCCTTGTATGTTATTTGTCGTTTTTCCCTTGCTGCTTTTAATAATTTTTCTTTGTCTTTAAGTTTTGTCAATTTGATTACTATGTGTCTCGGAGTGTTTTTCCTTGGGTTTATCCTGCCTGGAACTCTCTGCACTTCCTTGACCTGGGTGCCTATTTCCTTTCCCATGTTAGGGAAGTTTTCAACTATAATCTCTTCAAATATTTTCTCTGGTCCTTTCTCTCTATATTCTTCTTCTGGGACCCCTATAATGCGAATGTTGCATTTAATGTTGTCCCAAGGGTCTCTTACGCTGTCTTCACTTCTTTTCATTCTTTTTTCTTTATTCTGTTCTTCAGCAATGAATTCCACCATTCTGTCTTTCAGGTCACTTATCTGTTCTTCTGCCTCAGTTATTCTGCTCTTGATTCCTTCTAGTGTAGTTTTCAGTTATTGTATTGTTCATCTCTGTTTGTTTGTTCTTTAACTCTTCTAGGTCTTTGTTAAACATTTCTTGCATCTTCTCAGTCTTTGCCTCCATTCTTTTCCCAAGGTTCTGGATCATCTCCACTATCATTATTCTGAATTCTTTTTCTGGAAGGTTGCCTATCTCCATTTAGTTGTTTTTCTGGGGTCTAATCTTGTTCTTTCATCTGGTGCATAGCCCTCTGCCTTTTCATCTTGTCTATCTTTCTGTGAATGTGGTTTTTGTTCCACAGGCCACAGGATTGTAGTTCTTCTTGCTTCTGCTGTCTGCCCTCTGGTGGATGAGGCTATCTAAGAGGCTTATGCAAGTTTCCTGATGGGAGCGACTGGTAATGGGTAGAGCTGACTGTTGCTCTGGTGGGTGGAGTTCAGTAAAACTTTAATCTGCTTGACTGCTGATAGGTGGGGCTGGGTTCCCTCCCTGTTGGTTGTTTGGCCTGAGGCAACCCAACAGTGGAGCCTACCTGGGCTCTTTGGTGGGGCTAATGGTGGTCTCTGGGAGGGCTCATGCTACGTATTACTTCCCAGAACTTCTACTGCCAGTGTCCTTGTCCCCATGGTGAGCCACAGCCTCCCCCCACTCTGCAGGAGACCCTCCATCACTAGCAGGTAGGTCTGGTTCTGTCTCCCCTGGGGTCATTGCTCCTTCCCCTGGGTCCTGATGTGCACACCATTTTGTGTGTGCCCTCCAAGGGTGGAAACTCTGTTTCCCCCCATTCTGTTGAAGTCCTCATTCAAATCCCAGTAGGCTTCAAAGTCTGATTCTCTAGGAATTCCTCTTCCTGTTGCCAGACCCCCAGGTTGGGAAGCCTGACGTGGGGCTCAGAAGCTTCACTCCAGTGGATGAACTTCTGTGGTATAAGTGTTCTTCAGTCTGTGAGTCACCCACCCAGCAGTTATGGGACTTGATTTTACTGTGATTGTGTCCCCTCTACCATCTCACTGTGGCTTCTCCTTTGTCCTTGGACGTGGAGTATCTTTTCTGGTGAGTTGCAGTGTCCTCCTTTCAATGATTGTGCAGCAGTTAGTTGAGATCCTAATGCTCTCGCAAGAGGGAGTGAGAGCATGTCCTTCTACTCTGCCATCTTGGTTCCAATCCTTATGTAATTAAAAATCCATTGGACACTTTAGAAGCCCAAGCAGCTCATGATGCAGCTTTCCAGTGGCAGTCTTCAGTTCCACAACATGAAGCAATTTCAATGTGGATGCTCCAACTTCATTTGGGATACTTCACATATAAGGATTCTACATCTTGAAACATTCTCCAGTGGAATCTCTTGCGACGTGGTTAATTCTCTTTTGTATTCTTAAAATCCAAAGTCAAGGATGTGATGCACACAAGTCCAGAGGCTTTTTCTTGACTCCCCCATCTCAGCTGGGCTGGCTTTTCCTTCCATAGGGATCAGGAGAGGGGTGGTGGTTTAAAAGCCCTCACACTGGAGGTGCCGCCAAATCTTCATGCCTGTGGGGATGGAGAACCGGAGAACTTTCCCCTATTTTTTAAATTAATTAGTTAATTAATTTTGCCTGCACCAGATTATTTTTTAATAGTTGACTACCTTTACAATAAACTTCAGTGTGTATCACTTTTTTTCTTAGTAGTCAAATTTTGTAGCAATGAGTATTCTACATAAAATTATAGTACTACACGAAATCATAGTGGACTGATTAAGAGCAGAACTGACCCCCATCTGTTCCCCAGTGAACTGCTGAGTGAAAATAATCCTCCAGGAAGGCTAAGAGAGAAGGGTCAGGGACACATCTTCAAGCTCATTTCTTCTCTCCTCTGAATAGGTTGGTCTTTGGTAGAGTTTGCCAGTTAAGGTATGGCATTTCATTGGGATAATGAAATTGTTATGTTGTAAATACTACATTCAAATGATCTCTTATGTATGTTGAAAACTATGTTTATAATATGAAAACATTATCTCTAATATTTTGATAATTTTAATTTGAGTAGTATATTTCCTTAAAAGAGAGACATACTAATATTCTTCTGAAAAAGCAAGAGGCAAAGATATCAGCCTTTTAATTTGAATGAGACTTTGGGTGTAAATGAGTCATTATAGCTAATGAGAAGTATGCTTACATACATTATTGTTCTCTGGATTATATATATCTGAACATCTCATTGCTCCTGGCCTAGAGCAAGCACAAATTAAGTGGAAAATCACTGGGATGATGATGATTAGATGTCAGTTTGCACTGATCCACCTTTCTCATCCTCTTCTATTTGGATATTTAGATAGGCATTGGGGTAGGAATCCCAAATACCATATCTTCAATCTGGATACAGGAGGTTTTCATACTGAGCTGGTTCAGTGAGTGGTCTCTTGGGTTAAAACAAAACCATCTGCTACTTGTTTTGATTTTCAATCGAATGTACACCTTGTTACATAAATGTATGCACGTATTCTTAATAAAATAACACCCTATTTATTTAATGGAAATTCAGAAGGTGGTAGATACATGGCCAGCCATGTGATCAAAAGAATGCTTTTCATTTGGTTTAAACCTCTTTTTCATGTCTAGAACATAGCTTTTTAATTTATCTATAAAGAAATGTAATGAATTTTTTTTCCTTTTTTGCTAATCCAGAAGTAGAAAATGGAAGGTATCAATGATTGGTTTTTTAAAGAGTAGTTATCTAATGGTATTTCACTTTCTTTTACTTCCTGTTTAAAGAATTCCACAAAGATGCACTACAGGAGAAAAACCACATGGAAAATTTATTCTGTTGGAAAGCACACCTTCCCTATGACTAAAAGTTTTGTCAGTGTTTTACAGGCAGTAAGCATATTATTGGCAAAAATATTTTTAAAAAATAATTACATAATTTTTTGTTTAAGATAACTATTTGAAATTGTGATTTTATCCATGTGGTAATTTGATAAATTATTTTATGAGATTATATACTTAACTAATACAGTCTCTTAGGTTATTTCTACTTTAGATGACTAGATTTCAATTACTTATATAAATGACTAGGATATTTAATTTAACCCTTTGTTATCTCTCCTCAAGTTTTCTAGTTCCAAAGGCATTATTTAGATCCTTAGTTTAACTCTACATGGGAAAACTAACCCTTTCAAAATAATTCTTCTCATTCTATTCTTGGTTTTTTCTAGCCCTTCCCATTGGCTCTTTCTGATATTTCTCAGAAATTCTCATGTACCAAGTAAACATGAGGTTATTTTTAATATATTAACAGTTATTATCATGGGAGAAGAATTATTTTAATATTATTAAAAATAATTTCCATTTACTGCTGGAATAAATTAGTTTATTTTAAAAAGTCGGTTCAATGATTGATATTTTTAGAATGCTAATTTAAAAAAAAGGCAACTCTGTGTGGAGTCAGTCAGTTTTTGGCATCTTTGCCAACCCTTCACAATAAGAACCCAGAAATCATTATGCACATCAAATGGAAACCCAATCTCATAAACCTAAATGATAACCCTTAGTACTGATGGTCTATTATTCTTTTCTGAGTCAAAGCACTTAAAAAGAATTAACAAATAAAATCTTCAAGACTCCCCTGAAGTAGGTAAATGTTTTTTTGCTTATTTCTTTAGAGACCACATTTCAGGTTACTTGCCAAAGCTAAAAGGTCATTGTTGCTGATTCCAGGAGTGCCAAGAATCTTCTGGTTGCTAATTCAGTTCTTAGAAGATTATAATTAGAGATTGATATAAACTATGCCTAGCTTTGCATTTGGTTCAAATTAACATTGAAGTTTCCTGACCCATTTAAATTATTTTATAGTTAATACAATTGTAAAGTTGGAAAGGTCCTTGGAGATGATCTAGTCCAAATCTTTTATTTTGCGAATGCTGAAAACTGAAGCTGAGGGATGTAAAACCCTGCTCAGGTCCCAGTCTTCTCATCAACGGACTGGACTGGTGTGTAAAGATCTGATGGCCATGGCTTGATATTGAAACCTCCCAGTAGATCAACAGATTTTCCAAGAGATGGCATTAGATCTGTAGAGGAGTGGGTAATGGAAAAAAATGGCAGGGGGCTGGGGGGATGTTCTAGAGAGAGAAGGGATTTGGGGGGCTTTGTTTTGTTCTATTTCTGAACAAGCTTCTTTTTGTGCTGAATGACACCATGCCCAAGGAAGTCCATGTTCTATTTCTCAGAAAAATGCCTCAGCTAAAAGCCATCATCACAGGCTTTCTCAGACACCCAAAATGGGCAAAGAATACTTGCTTGAATGAATACTTGTAATATTTCCCTTGAAAAGCTAAGGGTGGTAGGAGGCGAGGGAAAAGAGAGGTTGCGAGGGGAAAAATATGAGTGCAGATGTACAAAATAAGGGACAGATGCCACATGAAGATGCATTCTGGCTTCCCAAATATGGCATGTCCTGTGCTATTTGTGAGAGACACACCCTCTGAACCCAAGCAGCACTCTGAAAATCTCCCTATATTTCTGTAGTGACATGTTAAGCAACTTACAAACTTCTTCTGTACTCCATTGCTCATTCCAATTGCCTATTTGAAAGATCTATTTTGATATCTATTAGGTATCCCAAAAGTAACATGGTCAAAACTTGATTTCTGATCCTCTTTGAAACTTATTTCTCTCAATGTCCTTCCTAACTGAGGAAATAACTCAATTCTTCTAGATACTTAGGCCAGAAATCATCCAATGATCCTTAAATCTTCTCTTCTCACACATCACATGCAATTAATCACTGAATCCTATTGATCCATATTCTTGTCCCTGAGGGATTTTGAGCCCCTGATTACCTTGCTCTTCTTAGACTGTGGCTGCTGTTTTATTTTTCATTTACTATGAGAACTGGGAAGAGGAGTACCAAGAGGGGTCCTAGGGAATAATCTGTTTGCCAAGCAAATTCTTCCCTGCCTGTTTCATATAAAGAGCAGTCTTGCCTCCTCTTGATAAGCATGGCCAATTACCACCATCAGGATGGTGCTGACTTTCCTTAAATGATAGTTGTTTCTCACAAGGAGACCAAAATAACAGGATGGAAGCCATAGCTTAAATTTTTAACGATTTTTGCAATGTACCCTGGTAGAAATAGTCTGCATCTCTAAACCTGCAGGGCTCAGAGTTGTGCAGATGGGAAGTAAAATTCCCCAAATGGGTCACCAGGAGTGATGTTAAGCAGAGCTACTCCCTCCTACTTCCGTCCTTTGGCTCCTAAGCCCATTTATTCTATTTATTGAGGATAAAGCACCATATGATGACTACTGATTTAGATGTATGCTGTATCCAGAAGGATGGTGTTTCAAACTTACAGGCTATTATCTTCCAGCTTGAGCTTCAGTCATGCTTTCAAAAAGTTGCTCTAACTTCTGCTTCTGGCAGGAGGGAGTAAAAAGGCCATATTTACCTTCCCTCTGAAACAAACAAAAAAAACTATCAGACAAAGTACAGGAAACTACAGTATTTAAGACACTGATGTCAAGAAACAAAGGACAGCGATTCCCTGTGAGACAGGAAACAAATATGGTAAGCCATATGATTCCTCCAACTTACTGCCTAGAGAGAGTTTCCAGATTATGGCATGGGGAAGGGGTAGTGAGAAACAGGTCTGAAAACTCTGAGATTAAGCTGTGGAGTGAAGAGTGCAGACAGACCAAGGCAGTTAGAATTGATGACACAGAAGACCCAAGAGGAGAGCGCTTCAAAGAGAGAGAACTGGGGAGAACTTCAGAAGGTCCCCTTTGAGTATTTAGCAGGTCACTAAGCAGTGCATGCATAGGCTGGCAAAAGAATCATCCCAAAGTATTAGAAAACAATGTCTGGTGCTCACATGGGGCAGGGAATAGTGCTTCCTCACCCTAGCCAGACTGAAAAAACTCATGATTAACAGAGAATTAAGTTGAGTACTCAAGAAGGTATTGCCTTAGTGGTGGAGAATAATTAGTCCTAGATTGAGCACTGCTCTAGGCCTGCTAACAATTCATAAAAGCAATACTAGAAAGGATCAAGCTGTTTCCAAGTAGCTGCAGCCCAGAACAAAGCTCAAGACAACTTACAGGAATTCAGAATTATCCAGTACCCAACTAGGTAAAAATCATAATGTCTGACATCCAAAAAGAGATTACCAGACATATACAAAGAGGCAAGAAAATACACCCCACAATGAGAAAAATCAATCAGTCAAACCCAACCCAGAACAAATACAGATGCTAGAATTAGCAGAGGAGGATATTAAAACAGTTATTGTAACTATATTCCTACAGATATGGAATATATTTAAAAATTCATATCAAACTTCTAGAGAGGAAAACTACAATGTTTGAGAAGAAAAATAAGCAGGATGAGAGTAAGAAAATATTACATATTGCAGAAAAAAACTAATAAACTTGAAGGCAGAGCAATAGGAACTATCCAAAATAAAATAGAAAAAAAAATTTAAATGAAGAGATCAATGAGTTATGGAACAACTTCAAGTGGCCTAATGTAGAAATAATTGGAATTCCCAAATGAAGGGGGTGGAGCAGAAAAATATTTGAAGCAAAAATGGCCAAAAACTACCCAAACTTAATGAGGACTGTAAACCCACAGATTCAAGAAACTCAGTGAATTCCAAATAAAACAATCATGAAGAAAATGATACCAAGGCACATTGTAATCAAATTGCTCGATGCTAGTGATAAGAAAATCTTAAAAAGCAGCTAGAGGAAAAACAAATGTTACATACAGAGATATAAGGATGGTATCAGATTTCTCACTGGGGACAATGAAAGAAGATAGTGAAGCAGCATCTTTAAATTATTGAAAGAAAATAAAAACTGTCAACTTAGAATCCTATACCTGGCAAAAATATTGTTCGAAAACGAAGGCAAAATAAGATGTTTTCAGGCATACAAAAGTTAAAAGAATCCATCACCAGCAGATCTATACTACACGAAAATGTTAAACGAAGTCTTTTAGCCAAAAATAAGTTACACGAGATAAAAACCGGATCTACACAAAGGAATGAAGAACACCAGAAATGGCAACTACCCGGTTAAATACATGACTTTAAAATTTTTATTTATATCTCCCTGAAAGATCATGGACTATTTGTGGGTTTATAACATATGTAAAAAGAAAAATGTATAAAGGCCAGAAAGGGAGAAACAGATGTACATTATTGTAAGGCTCTTATGATATATATGAAGTTACACAATATCACTTGAAAGTAGACTATGATAAGTTAAAGGTGTATATGATAAACCTGAAAGTAAACACTACAAAAACAAATTAAGGTGTATACCTAATAACCCAATAAAATGAAACCATAAAAAATATTAATACAAAGCAAGGCAAAGAGGAAATGGGAAATAAAAACAAATTGGGACAAATTTTTAAAAAGCAAGATTATAAACTCAATCCTAAAAATATCAATAATCACATTAAATGTAAATGCTAGATTTAGGCACAAATAGGGTCAAGGCTTTCAAGAAAAGTCACATGACCAGGTAGACCAAATTCACTTCTCATCTACCATTGCTGCCCCGCTGACTCTTCTTTGGTTCAAACAAACGGCCAAATGTAAATATCCCTTCTGAGCAGCTGATAGGGGATGAAAAAATATTCACTCAGTATTTTGGTGCAAGCACATTATGGAGTGTTTCAGCATGACATCCCCACCCAGAAGTACTGAATTATATAATGAGGTAATTAAGGGAAAAATCTCCCCAGTTAGAACTTTAGATGGTGCATTTGATCATCCACTTTGTGTGAAGAAAAGTAGCTAAAGAGAACTTATGAACAGAGAAATAGCCTGGCTGGGTTATCAGAGGCCAGGAAGGAGAGATATTAGATCAGGGCTCAGGAGGACTGAGTAAGAGCATGTGGATGCACTTAAAGAATCAGGCATGAAGTATGAAAATGCTCTGAACAATGAACAGACAAAATAATTCAGTCCATTGACTTCAGCCGGCCTCTGTCATTGGCCATCCAAGTGCTGGTAGAATGGGCATATGAATAGAGTTTGGTGGAAACTGTGTATGGGCTCAGCAGCATGGACTCCTACTCACCAAGGCTGACCTAGCTACTACCTTTGCCAAATGTCTAACCTGACAACCAGAGCTAAGTCTCTGATATACAACCAGTTCTCCATGAGACCAGTTAGATACTTGGTTATTTGAGTATATTATTTGATTACATTTGATACTTGGATATTTGATTACATTGGGTCCTGCCACCCTAGAAAGGAGAGTGATTTATTTTTTTACCAGATTAACACATATTTCAGGATGGATTTGACTTTCTTGACTGCCTCCTTCCCTTCGTCCCATTTTCCCTCCCTCCTTCCCTCCCTTCCTTCTTCATTCCTTTGCTGGCTCCATCATCCCTTTCTATGTCTTATTGAGGTATAATTCACATACAATAAATTGAACATATTTAAAGTATACAATTTGATGTTTAGACATATAATGAGGTAATTAAGGGAAAAATATAACCATGAAACTTTTTTCACAATCAAGATAATCATAAATCAAGATAATAAGCAAGATAATCATACCCAAAAGTTTCTTAATGCCACTTTATTTTTTATTTATTTATTTTAACATCTTTATTGGAGTATAATTGCTTTACAATGGTGTGTTAGTTTCTACTTCATAATAAAGTGAATCAGTTATACATATACATGTGTCCCCATATCACTTCCCTCTTGCATCTCCCTCCCTCCCACCCTCCCTATCCCAACTCTCTAGGTGGTCACAAAGCACCAAGCTGATATCCCTGTGCTATGCGGCTGCTTCCCACTAGCAATCTATTTGACTTTTGGTGGTCTATATATGTCCATGCCACTCTCTCACTTTGCCCCAGCTTACCGTTCGCCCTCCCCTCAAGTATCCTCAAGTTCATCCTCAAGTCCATTCTCTAGTAGGTCTGTGTCTTTATTCCCATCTTGCCCCTAGGTTCTTCATGACCATTTTTTTTTTTTTTAGATTCCATATATATGTGTTAGCATACGGTATTTATTTTTCTCTTTCTGATTTACTTCACTCTGTATGACAGACTCTAGGTCCATCCACCTCATTACAAATAACTAGATTTCGTTTCTTTTTATGGCTGAGTAATATTCCATTGTATATATGTGCCACATCTTCTTTATCCATTCATCTGTTGATGGACACTTAGGTTGCTTCCATGTCCTGGTTATTGTAAATAGAGCTGCAATGAACATTTTGGTAGATGACCCTCTTTGAATTATGGTTTTCTCAGGGTATGCCCAGTAGTGGGATTGCTGTGTCGTATGGTAGTTCTATTTTTAGTTTTTTAAGGAACCTCCATACTGTTCTCCATAGTGGCTGTATCAATTTACATTCCCACCAACAGTGCAAGAGGGTTCCCTTTTCTCCACACCCTCTCCAGCATTTATTGTTTGTAGATTTTTTGATGATGGTCATTCTGACCAGTGTGAGATTATACCTCATTGTAGTTTTGATTGGCAATTCTCCAATGATTAATGATGTTGAGAATTCTTTCACGTGTTTGTTGGCCATCTTTATGTCTACTCTGGAGAAATGTCTATTTAGGTCTTCTGCCCATTTTTGGATTGGGTTGTTTGTTTTTTTGATATTGAGCTGCATAAGCTGTTTGTAAATTTTGAAGATTAATCCTTTGTCAGTTGCTTCATTTGCAAATATTTTCTCCCATTCTGAGGGTTGTCTTTTCATCTTGTTTATGGTTTCCTTTGATGTGAAAAAGCTTTTAAGCTTCATTAGGTCCCATTTTTTTACTTTTGTTTTTATTTCCATTTCTCGAGGAGGTGGGTCGAAAAGGATCTTGCTGTGATTTATGTCATAGAGTGTTCTGCCTATGTTTTCCTGTAAGAGTTTGATAGTGTCTGGCCTTACATTTAGGTTTTTAATCCATTTTGAGTTTATTTTTGTATATGGTGTTAGGGAGTGTTCTAATTTCATACTTTTATATGTAGCTGTCCAGTTTTCCCAGCACCACTTATTTAAGATGCTGTCTTTTCTCCACTGTATATTCTTGCCTCCTTTATCAAAGATAAGGTGACCATATGTCCGTGGGTTTATCTCTGGGCTTTTTATCCTGTTCCATTGATCTATATTTCTGTTTTTGTGCCAGTACCATACTGTCTTCATTACTGTAGCTTTGTAGTATAGTCTGAAGACCCAGAGCCTGATTCCTCCAGCTCCGTTTTTCTTTCTCAAGATTGCTTTGGCTATTCGGGATCTTTTGTGTTTCCATATAAATTGTGAAATATGTTGTTCTAGTTCTATGAAAAATGCCATTGGTAGTTTGATAGGGATTACATTGAATCTGTAGATTGCTTTGGGTAGTATAGTCATTTTCACCATGTTGATTCTTCCAATCCAGGAACATGTTATATCTCTCCATCTATTTGTATCATCTTTAATTTCTTTCATCAGTGTCTTATTCTTTTCTGCATACAGGTCTTTTGTCTCCTTAGGTAGGTTTATTCCTAGATATTTTATTCTTTTTGTTGCAATGGTAAATGGGAGTGTTCTCTTAATTTCATTTTCAGATTTTTCATCATTAGTGTATAGGAATGCAAGAGATTTGTGTGCATTAATTTTGTATCCTACTACTTTACCAAATCCATTGATTAGCTCTAGTAGTTTCCTGGTAGCATCTTTGGGATTCTCTAAGTGTATTATCATGTCATCTGCAAACAGTGACAGCTTTACTTCTTCTTTTCTGATTTGGATTCCTTTTATTTCTTTTTCTTCTCTGATTGCTGTGGCTAAAACTTCCGAAACAATGTTGAATAATAGTGGTGAGAGTGGGTAACCTTGTCTTGTTCCTGATCTTAGTGGAAATGGTTTCACTTTTTCACCATTCAGGACAATGTTGGCTATGGGTTTGGCATATATGGCCTTTATTATGTTGAGGAAAGTTCCCTCTATGCCTACTTTCTCGAGGGTTTTTATAATAAATGGGTGTTGAATTTTGTCAAAAGCTTTTTCTGCATCTATTGATATGATCATATGTTATTTCTCCTTCAATTTGTTAGTGTGGTGTATCACATTGACTGATTTGCATATATCGAAGAAACCTTGCATTCCTGGAATAAATCCCACTTGATCATGGTGCATGATCCTTTTAATGTGCTGTTGGATTCTGTTTGCTAGTATTTTGTCGAGTATTTTTGCATCTATGTTCATCAGTGATATTGGCCTGTAGTTTTCTTTCTTTGTGACATCTTTGTCTGGTTTTGGTATCAGGGTGATGGGTAGCTTCGTAGAATGAGTTTGGGAGTGTTCTTCCCTCTGCTATATTTTAGAAGTGTTTGAGAAGGATAGGTGTCATCTATTCTCTAAATGTTTCATAGAATTTGCCTGTGAAGCCAACTGGTCCTGGACTTTTGTTGTTGGAATATTTTTAATCACAGTTTCAATTTCAGTGCTTGTGACTGGTCTGTTCATATTTTAAATTTCTTCCTGGTTCAGTCTCAGAAGGTTGTGCACTAAATATTTGTCCATTTCTTTCAGGTTCTCCATTTATGGGCATATAGTTGCTTGTAGTAATCTCTCATGATCCTTTGTATTTCTGAAGTGTCAGTTGATACGTGTCCTTTTTCATTTCTATTTCTATTGATTTGAGTCTTCTCCCTCTTTTTCTTGATGAGTCTGGCTAATGGTTTATCAATTTTGTTTATCTTCTTAAAGAACCACCTTTTAGTTTTATTGATCTTTGCTATCGTTTCCTTCATTTCTCTTTCATTTATTTCTGATCTGAATTTTATGATTTCTTTCCTTCTGCTAACATTGGAGGTTTTTTGTTCTTCTTTCTCTAACTGCTTTAGGTGTAAGGTTAGGTTGTTTATTTGAGATGCTTCTTATTTCTTGAGGAAGGTTTGTATTGCTATAAACTTCCCTCTTAGAAGTGCTTTTGCTGCATCCCATAGGTTTTGGGTCATCGTGTTTTCATTGTCATTTGTTTCTAGGTATTTTTTGATTTCCTTATTGACCTCTTCAGTGATCTTTTTTTAGTAGTGTATTGTTTAGCCTCCACGTGTTTGTATTTTTTACAGATCTTTTCCTGTAATTGATATATAGTCTCATAGCATTGTGGTCAGAAAAGATACTTGATATGATTTCAATTTTCTTAAATTTAGCAAGGCTTGATTTGTGACCCAGGATATGATGTATCCTGGAGAATGTTCCATGAGCACTCGAGAATAGTGTGTATTCTGTTGTTTTTGGATGGAATGTCCTATAAATATCAATTAAGCCCATCTTCTTTAATGTGTCATTTAAAACTTGTGTTTCCATATTTATTTTCATTTTGGATGATCTGTCCACTGTTGAAAGTGGGGTGTTAAAGTCCCCTACTATGAATGTGTTACTGTCAATTTCCCCTTTTATGACTGTTAACATTTGCCTTTTGTATTGAGGTGCTCCTTTGTTGGATGCTTAAATATTTACAATTGTTTTATCTTCTTCTTGGATTGATCCCTTGATCATTACGTAGTGTCCTTCTTTTTCTCTTGTAATAGTCTTTGTTTTAAAGTCAATTTTTTCTGATATGAAAATTGCTACTCCAGGTTTCTTTTGATTTCCATTTGCATGGAATATCTCTTTCCATACCCTCACTTTCAGTCGTATGTTTCCCTAGGTCTGAAGTGGGTCTCTTTTAGACAGCATATATACGGATCTTGTTTTTGTATCCATTCAGCCAGTCTGTGTCTTTCGGTTGGAGCATTTAATCCATTTACGTTTAAGGTAATTATCGATATGTATGTTCCTATTCACATTTTCTTCATTGTTTTTGGTTTGTTATTGTAGGTCTTTTCCTTCCCTTGTGTTTCCTGCCTAGAGAAGTTCCTTTAGCATTTGTTGTAAAGCTGGTTTGGTATTGCTGAGCTCTCTCAGCTTTTGCTTGTCTGTAAAGGTTTTAATTTCTCCATCAAATCTGAATGAGATCCTTGCTGGGTAGAGTAATCTTGGTTGTAGGTTTTTCTCCTTCCTCACTTTAAATATGTCCTGCCAGTCACTTCTGGCTTGCAGAGTTTCTGCTGAAAGATCAGCTGTTAACCTTATGGGGATTCCCTTGTGTGTTGTTTTTCCCTTGCTGCTTTCAATATGTTTTCTTTGTATTTAATTTTTGATAGTTTGATTAATATGTGTCTTGGTGTGTTTCTCCTTGGATTTGTCTTGTATGGGACTCTCTGAGCTTCATGGACTTGATTAATTATTTCCTTTCCCATAGTAGGGAAGTTTTCAACTATAATCTCTTCAAATATTTTCTCAGTCCCTTTCTTTTTCTCTTCTTCTTCTGGGACCCCTATAATTTGAATGTTGGTGCATTTAATGTTGTCCCAGAGGTCTCTGAGACTGTTCTCAATTCTTTTCATTCTTTTTTCTTTATTCTGCTCTGCAGTAGTTATTTCCACTATTTTATCTTTCAGGTCACTTATCCTTTCTTCTGCCTCAGTTATTCTACTATTGATCCCTTCTAGAGAATTTTTAATTTCATTTATTGTGTTGTTTATCACTGTTTGTTTTCTCTTTAGGTCTTCTAGGTCCTTGTTAAACCTTTCTTGTGTTTTCTCCATTCTATTTCCAAGATTTTGGATCATTTTTACTATCATTCTGAAGTGTTTTTCAGGTAGACTGCCTATTTCCTCTTTATTTGTTAGGTTTGGTGGGTTTTGCCTTGCTCTTTCAACTTCTGTGTGTTTCTCTGTCTTCTCATTTTGCTTAAGTTACTGTGTTTGGGTTCTCCTTTCCATGGCTGCCTGTTAATAGTTCCCATTGTTTTTGGTTTCTGTCTCCAGTGGCTAAGGTTTGTTCAGTGGGTTGTGTAGGCTTCCTGGTGGAGGGGACTAGTGCCTGTGTTCTGGTGGATGAGGCTGGGTCTTGTCTTTCTGGTGGGCAGGTCCACGTCTGGTGGTGTGTTTTGGGGTGTCTGTGGCCTTATTATGATTTTAGGCAGCCTCTCTGCTAATGGATGAGGCTGTGTTTCTGTCTTGCTAGTTGTTTGTCATAGGGTGTCCAGCACTGTAGCTTGCTGGTCGTTGAGTGGAGCTGGGTCTTGGTGTTGAGATGGAGATATCTGGGAGATTTTCACCATTTGATATTACATGGAGCTGGGAGGTCTCCTGTGGACCAGTGTCCTGAACTTGGCTCTCCCACCTCAGAGGCACAGCCCTGATGCCTTGGTGGAGCACCAAGAGCCTGTCATCCACATGGCTCAGATTAATAGGGAGAAAAAAAAGAAAGAAAGAAAGATGAAGATAAAATAAAATCAAATAAAGTAAAAGAAATTAAAATATAATTAACATAAAAAATGAAAAATAATTATTAAAAATGTTTTCTTTTAAAGTTATAAAAAAAAAGAAAGAAAGAAAGAAGAGAGCAACCAAACCAAAAAACAAATCCACCAGTGATAACAAGTGCTAAAAGTTATACTAAAAGATTAAAAAAAAAAAAACGGACAGACAGAACCCTAGGACAAATGGTGAAAGGAAATTTACACAGACACAGTCACACAGAGAAGCATACACATACACATTCACAAAAAGAGAAAAAGGGAAAAATATATCTATATATTGTTACTCCCAACGTCCACCCCCTCAATTTGGGATGATTGTTTTCTCTTCAGGTATTCCACAGATGCAGGGTACATCACGTTGATTGTTGAGATTTAATCCGCTTCTCCTGAGGCTGCGGGGAGAGATTTACCTGTCTCTTCTTTGTTCGCACAGCTCCGGGGGTTCAGCTTTTGATTTGGCCCCGCCTCTGTGTGTAGGTCACCTGAGGGAGTCTGTTTTTCGCTCAGACAGGACGGGGTTAAAGGAGCCACTGCTTCAGGGTCTCTTACTCAGGCCAGGGGGAGGGAGGGGCATGGAGTGCAGGGCGAGCCTGCGGCAGCAGAGGCCAGCATGACGTTGCACCAGCCTGAGGCGTGCCGTGCATTCTCCCTGGGAAGTTGTCCCTGGATCCCGGGACTGTGGCAGTGGCGGGCTGCACAGGCTCCCCGGAAGGGGGGTGTGGATAGTAACCTGTGCTCACACACAGGCTTCTTGGTGGCGGCAGCAGCAGCCTTAGCGTCTCATGCCCGTCTCTGTGGTCCGCGCTGATAGCCGCGGCTCACTCCTGTCTCTGGAGCTCCTTTAAGTGGCGCTCTGAATCCCCTCTACTAGCGCGCCGGGAAACAAAGAGGCAAGAAAAAGTCTCTTGTCTCTTCAGCAGCTCCAGACTTTTTCCCGGACTCCCTCCCAGCTAGCTGTGGTGCACTAGCCCCTTCAGGCTGTGTTCACGCCGCCAACCCCAGTCCTCTCCCTGGGATCCGACCGAAGTCCAAGCCTCAGCTCTCAGCCCTGCCCGCCCCGGCGGGTGAGCAGACAAGCCTCTCGGGCTGGTGAGTGCTGGTTGGCTCCGATCCTCTGTGCGGGAATCTCCCTGCTTTGCCCTCTGCACCTCTGTTGCTGCGCTCTCCTCCGTGGCTCTGAAGCTCCCCCACTCCATCACCCGCAGTCTCCACCCGCGAAGGGGCTTCCTAGTGTGTGGAAACCTTTCCTCCTCCACAGCTCCCTCCCAGAGGTGCAGGTCCCGTCCCTATTCTTTTGTCTCTATTTTTTCTTTTTTCTTTTGCCCTACCCAGGTACGTGGGGAGTTTCTTGCCTTTTGGGAGGTCTGAGGTCTTCTGCCAACTTTCAGTAGGTGTTCTGTAGGAGGTGTTCCACATGTAGATGTATTTCTGATGTATTTGTTGGGAGGAAGGTGATCTCCACGTCTTACTCTTCCGCCATCTTGAAGCTCCTCCCCATGCCACTTTATTATCCTTCCCTCCTACTCTTCTCTGCCCCCAAATAACCATTGATCTGCTGTCACTATAGTTTGTATTCCCTAGCATTTTATGTAAATGGGATCAAACAGTATGTATTCTTTTTTGTCTGGCTTCTTCACAGACAATTATTTTGTGATTTATCTGTGTTGTTTCTTGTATCAAAAGTTCATTCTTGTTATTGCTGAGTAGTATTATATTGCATAGATATACCACAATTTATCAATTTGTCTGTTGAAGGCTATTTCAGTTGTTTCCAGTTTTGTTTACTTTGGCTTTTGTTTGCTAGTTTCTTAAGGTGGAAGCTAAGGTAATTGATTTGAGACTTATCTTTTCTAATATACAATAAATTTCACTCTAATACTTCTCTAGTGGCATCCCACTATTTATATTTTTTTCATTTTAATTCTGTTCAAACACTTTCTAATTTCCCTTTTGATTTCTTCTTTGGCCCATGAATTATTTACAAATATATTATTTAATTTCCAAATATTTTATTTACTGCCCATGTATTTTGCCTCTGGAGCTCTATTAACCAACTCCACAATTCCTTTTTTTTTTTTCAGGACCCTGTGGATGTTACTCTAACTTTGCCATTGATTATGATAAATGGGCCGACTTTGCCTTTGGTGTTATGTGACACCACCTAGCCTCTATTTTAGGATCCTCTTATTTCTACTGCTACCAGTAAGCCAAGTTCTGTAACACTATCTCCAATTTCCAGTGCTGGCCTACAGAGAAGAGCCATCTCTGAGCTTCTCTGATACTGTGGCTGCTTTGACCAGTGCATTCCTTATTGTTTTGATAAAGAGCATATACTTTAGGTTTTCGCATGGAACTTAGTGGACCTTGGTGTTCTGGCCTTCACTAGTATTTCCTCTCTAGGATTCTCACTTCTCTGAGTCTTTCAAGCCCTTCACCTACTGTGAGCCATCTATTTCTCCATACTTTCATGATCCATCCTAATATGCTCTTTGCACTGTCTACCAGAGTGTTTGCCAAGGTGTTAAATGCTATATAATAGAGGATTGCTCCATATTAGAAATCCTCTCTTATTCTATTTTATCTTCCACATCTGTTAATCCACATCCTCTATAATCTCATGTATTTTACTATGTTGGTAGCTCTTTTGGGGTACTGTCTCTTTGCTCCCTTAGCAGGTCCAACACATTTCCAATCTGGTTCTGCTGTGATTTAAGCCAGTTGTTGGACTGGGGTCAGAAGGGCAAGAGGGGGCAAACTATGAAGAAGGTGCATGCAGAGGTCCTTGCATTGTCTTTAATTGAGAATAGAACACTAGCCTTTATAATGGAAGGGTGAGCTACTGTGTAATCCGAGTGCTCACGGAAATATGGTAATTCAGTATTTGAGAGCATTAACTTTGATGTCCTCATCAAATCTCAGAATCCCACTCCTTCCTAACTAGGGCACTAGTCTCGGTGTAGCTGATTTTCCAGGGTTGAGTATTTAACCTTCTCTGCAGCTCTGTTACCCTTATAATTCTTTTTTTTTTTTTTTTTTTTGCAGTACGCGGGCCTCTCACTGTTGTGGCCTCTCCTGTTGCGGAGCACAGGCTCCGGACGCGCAGGCTCAGCGGCCATGGCTCACGGGCCCAGCCGCTCTGCGGCATGTGGGATTCTCCTGGACCGGGGCACGAACCCATGTCCCCAGCATCGGCAGGCGGACTCTCAACCACTGCGCCACCAGGGAAGCCCCCTTATAATTCTTGAGCCTGATCCTCAGCTTCTTCCGTCCTCCTGCTGCAGGAGATGGGAGTGTTTTTGTGTGCTTCCAAGGAGGTCTTCTGGCTTTCATGCTTTGCCTTAAGTGTAAATCCTGCTTAATCTTTTATCATTTCTTCAATGCCTCTATAGCTCTCAGCAACAGCCATCTGTTTCCTTATAATTACTTGCTCCAAACTCTCAAATACCTGACATATTCCACTACCAGTGTTTTCCTTTCCCTGAGCACCAGGGTGAAAGTTTCAGCAATTGCATAGCTATAACATACTGAGTGCTTTCAGTATTTTGCCTGCCATCAGTGATGGGTCTTTATGGCCAGCTGATCAGCAGATGATTTGGCTCCAAAACCCCAATTTAGAATCTACTGGAGCCAACTTTTGTAGGTCATATTCCTCGGAAACAATGATGCATACTTTTGCATATGGTGGGTTATTGGAGTGTTCTTGAGAACCACATTTGTAAGAGAGTGAGGAAAGTAGGATAGGGCAGAGGAGACGTTAAACTGAGATGCAGTTGCAACAGAAGACTTAGTTGATCACACAGGAGTCTGAAGCTGGGATGCCTCTTCCGCATTTTCACCAGTGATTTGATGCAGGCTGTCCCTAGGGAGGGAGCAGACTTGGGGCATTACCAGGAGGAGTATCTCAGTGAGTCACATTCCTTCAGCCTAGGGCAATTCTTGTGGAGGATCTTAACTATGAGACCTAGGGAGGTACCACTCCAGGCAGCTGAGGGAATGGGAGTCTTGGTCCTGAAGTGTTGTACCTGGATGGTGCACCACAGCATCCACTGTAAACATTTTAGGACTTTTAGCCCAAGTAGAGACTTTGCTTAATATTGACAATTTCTAGTATATCAATATTCTCTCTGAAGTGTTAACCAGATATAAAATCAGATATCACTCTTCCAATTTATCCTATATATCAAGGATATAATGAAAGACTTAAAATCATAAATCTGCAGGCCAAATCCTTTGGTGAAATAAAGATGGGAGTATGTCTGCCATTTCTCCATCATCCCTGTGTATAATCTATACTGAGCAATGAAATGACATTAGTATGCATTGAGTTATCATAACTCAAACACTCTGGATCCTCCTAACTGCTTCATGAACTATCTATTGAATAATGTATTCTAGAAGTTTGGTTTTTCCAGGGATCAGTCTTATGCTTGCTGTTTCCTGGTTTCCAGAATCCTGTCTCATCCTGGGTCTAAGTGGAGTGTTACTTTATTTCATTTCACTTTTCTTCTGTAATATTCCTCAACAAATTCTTTTGATGTCTTAATACCAGTGCCAAGACTTTTTGCTCTCTCTCCTTTTCATCATCTCAGTCCAATGTACTCTGTTAAAAGAGCTTTCCATCATCCTCCGCTTAGGCCAAGCTTCTTTCTCTCACTGCCCAACCCAGTTTTCAGTAGTGGAATTCTTATCTTGTCATCCTTACTTAATATTTGGAAAAGTAAAAGGAAAGAAGCTATCACTTATTGGGATATTGAAAAGTGAGGCATCTTAACCCTGTTAGTAAATAAGCAATTTATATTTTGTTATATTAGGATGAACACACTCAGGAAAACACAAATTATTTCCATGGTATCCAGAAACACCAATGGTAAGCCCAGCACTCATAAGAGGACTCATCCTTGAAGGGTATAGAAAGTCATATACATACATCTAAGCAGTGGTCATGAGAGATTTTTATGAATGAACACATTAAGAGTTTATGTATGTTATATTTTTGTTTGGATATAGGAATTATTATTAGCTTTTATTGATCCTTGAATTATGGCATGAATGTGAGAGTGATTACATTTCTGAAAAGTTTAGATAATACTTTATGAGAAATTAAGTGGCTAATTAACTAGAACGTTTGATATGAAAAAGCTCAGCAGGTCACACATTTTATAAATGGCACTACTGAAAAATGATAATTTACCAAATTCTGAAAAGTGCACTGTTTAACCTACCATTTCTTCCAAAGTTCTCAAGGGACTTAATATTATTTTGTACAACAAATTGGTCTAATAGAATAATCAGTGTAGCATCATAACATCTATTTCACCACAATACTTAACAGTTAAAAATCAGAGTGACAAATTGTGAGTATTGTAGTACAATTAATTTTTTCCATCTTTAATTATTGGCTTTGGTAGGAGCTCTCACAGACATCTAAGTTACCTAGTATTTCTAGCTACACCCAGCAGGACTATGGAGCTCCTGGGCTTGTTCTAACAGAGCAGGGAAATCTGAGTTTCTTTCTTCCTTTATTCTGACTTCAGTCCTATAGGGACTAAAAAACCTCTTCAGTTAGATGAATGTGTCTTGCGTACTGCTGTGAAAATTTTAACACATCAGGAGAAATCAGCAACACATACTGCTGAAAGAAGAAAAAAAAAAGTTACTGCTAAGTGAAGCTTAAAGGAAACACACCCCGATGTTTGTGCAGGCAAATGAGTGAGCACAGACCCTGGGCTCCCTAACACACCATTTTTGTGAATTATGATGCATGGTTTGTCCATACTGACAAAATGATTAACCGTTTGCAGATGAAAGGTAAATATGGCTCTGTTGACAAATGGCTTGATTGTAAAATTCTGGTATAAACAAAGGCATTATAAGAAAAAAAAATCTGTGTGGGATAAATTCATGTCAATTTTCTAATCAGCCACCAGAACAACCTTGTTATTCTTTCAAAAACTGATGCTATGATATTAATTACCTGTGACGCTAAGTGGGGAAAATATTTAGGGGTAGAATTTTAGGGTGAAAGAAATGGATAGTAAGAAGTAAAGAGGGGCTCAGCCACAGGAAAGAAAAGCTTTAAATCATCTAATCACCTAGATCAGCCATGCGGGGCAGGGGAGACACTGGGCCGGGAGTGACCATGATGAAATTAGCGCAGTGGCCGTGAGTGAGCAGGGAAATTATTCTTGACTCAATATCTAAGGCAACCTTCCAATATATTCTGGCTTTAAAGAAACTTGCAGGTTCTTCACATTTTATGTTTCCCACCTCAGAGGGGAAAAATATGGAATACAAAAAGCTGATATTTCTCAAACAGAAGCTACTGAAAAGATGAAAAATTTCCTTTTCTTATTTTTCATTGTAGGCAAAAAAAAAATTATAATCCTAGGAAATTTATTTAATAGGTGATAGTTAGGATCATGTAATCCTGGAAATGTGGGTGAATTTAAAACTGTAGAAAACTAGATAATAAAACTAAAAACAAACAAACAAACCCTGAAGGTAAGGGCACATAGAGAATGAAGTGGATCTTGCCTCAGCAATCTTAGATTTGTTTTATCTATGACACCATAAAAGTTTCCTCAAAATAATAATAGAAACGATGGAAATTCTACGTTTTCTACTCTATTCAAAAGTGATTATAGTATAGTCCTTTGTTCTAGTTATTTAAAAGATGTCTAGATCAGTGTTTCCCAAACTTTAGTACGTATATGAGTCATCAGAGGATCTTGTGAAAAAAGCATTTTCTAATTCAGTTGACTTGAGAGTTTGTATTTCTAACAATTTCCCAGATGACACTGATGTGGAAAGTCCAAGGACCATATTTTAAGAAAGCAAAGATTTAGAAAATTACACTGTTCTTTGGAACAATTCAGAAGAGCATCTAAGGGATATTAATTAACAATGATCAGTTAGATCTGTGAGGAAAGGTGATGACTTCTGGGAGAAATGATAAATGTATGAAGAGAAAGAATAATGAATAGTAAGAGGATCAAAGAAAATAAATGGCTTTTAGCAGAGTTTTCTTATTCCACAGACAGCAGAATTACAAGTGAGTTTCCAGATAGCTTAAAGTGTCTATGCAATATCTGGAAGAATTTTATGACAGTGAGAGGTGCTAAATATCAAATAGTTTACTCAGAGAGGCCAATCTCTTACCAAGAGTTTGGGATGATTTAAGAGTGGTTGTTCCTCAGGAAAGGCGGATTTTCTTCATCACCTCTTAAAAACCTCTTCCTGGTGAATGTTTGTATCAATAGAATCACCATATCAGTTTGGTAATTTTAATAATATATATGTATTTAAAAATCATTTGGAAGCAAATTCTAAACATCAGAGCTGATAGCAGACATCACCTACAACACCATTTTTGGTTACTTGATTTATTTATTTATTTTGGTGGTATTGGAAGATCTCTCTTGGAGGAAGACATTTATTAGATCACTTCACATTGCATGTGATAGTCCCTATATAGACGTTATTCTCTTGTTTTCGCAATGGCTAACTAGAGGAAAAGTGAAAAAGATATACTACTTGAATTTATATCATTTTTAAAGACAAAACTGCAGAGCTGATGAGTAAAAGGTGCAAAAATATAGCCTCAATTTTTAAAAATGCAATAAAAGAAGACAGAGTGGCAGAGACAGAAAGAAGGAAGAAAGGGGAAAAAAAGACAAAAGAAACAGGGAGAGAGAGAAAGAGAGAAAGGAAGAAAAATGTTGAGAGTGAATACTTGGTTAAATTCTTATGTTCATTTTCCCATCCTTCACAGAAAACCCTTTTTTTGTTTTCAAAAGAGCTTTGTGTTCAAACAGTGCTTTGAGAGTTGTGAAAAGGAATAAGAAATCATCATATCATGTTTTTTCCATAATTTATTACAGATATCTCTTATGATCTTTGCTTTGGTAACACTAGGCTTCATGAGCTCAGTACTACAGTAGAAGGCCAAATAAGAAAAATTAGGTAATAAGAGCTAATGTGCAGCAACAAGGATGGACCTAGAGATTATCATACTAAGTGAAGTAAGCCAGACAGAGAAAGACAAATATCATCTGATATCGCTCATATGTGGAATCTAAAAAAATAAAACAAACTTATTTGCAAAACAGAAATAGACTCATAGACATAGAAACAAACTTATGTTTACCAAAGGCGAAGGGGGAGAGGGATAATTGAGGAGTTTGGGATTAAAATATACACACTACTATATATAAAATAGATAACCAGCAAGGACCTATTGTATAGCACAGGGAACTATACTCAATATTTTGTAATAACCTATAATGAAAGAGAGTATAAAAAAATAACATGTATATTTATATATGTATAACTGAATCACTTTGCTGTACACCTGAAATTAACATTGTAAATCAATTATATTTCAATAAAAAATTTAAAAAAACCTAATGTATACAGTGCTTTCTATTTGCCAGACCCTATTCTATGTACTTCTTTTATATTAACTTGTTTAACAGATATAATGATATAAGCAAGGTTCATTAACAAAAGAAAAAAAATAATCAAATACAACACATATATGCTTCCAAAAAAAAGCAAAAAAGAATGTGAGGAGTATTTACGACAGCTCCTTATACATCTGATGAACTTCAGTGACATTGACAGCTAGAAGGTAACTACACAAGGATGCTATAGAAGAACTGAAGGCAAAGTAGTATGAAATGAATTCAAGTGTTTCCAAGCACATTCCAGCAATGTATTATTAGCATCTCTGACCATAGGTCCCAAGGTAAATGCTGTCTGGCATACTGGACCTCATTGTAAACTCACTCAAATTGTTCACTATATATTTCTACCTCAATGATTCAACAAAGGAATGGATACATTTTTGGAAATATTAAAAATAAAAGTGTGGTGACCCTCAGAGCAGAGAGTAACTCCTCTCACCTTCTCTTCCTCCATACCATGGCAATTTATTAAGGGTTAAATCCTAGTTATGATACTTCTTCTAATACAAAGGCTTGTGAATAAATCCTGTGCCATGTATCTATATGTAGCTATAAAACAAAGCTACAGGTGGGTAAAAATTAAACTGATCAGAGAAAGATTCCATTGTCCTGGAAAGTAGGAGTAAGATGGACTGAGGAAGCACTTTGGGCCTTCTTGTAAGTAGTCAAGAAAGGAAATTCATCACAACCTGGGGTTTTCACTTCTCTTTTAATGCAAAGGACAGTAGCACATATTCTCTCTTCAGTGGAGTTAGAGAGGGACATTGAGGGGAGGGGGGAGAGGCATGGAGAGACATCTGCTCTCAAAAGGCGTTTGAAAGGTACCCATGCTAGAGTATGGGGGGAGGGAACACGTGTGCATTGAGAGGCAGATGACAGCACATTGCAGACAGGCTGATTGAAGGGAGGTAGAGAAGAACTAGAAACAGGTCAAAAGCCGGCAGCGCATCTAGAGGTCCTCTGATCTCTGCTCTATGGCTTTTTGCTTTCAGTCATCTGGAAATCTAATTCAGGATTTAAAGAAATGCTGAAAGCCATTTTCCAGGTGTCAATATTCCAGCCATCCCAGAGCACACTGAGCGCTTAGACAAACATTTCAATTATAAGGCTCTACCTCTAATTTAGAACTGCTTAATTTTAACATATAAAATATGAATTTCTAAGCCAAATTAAAAAAAAGAGATCCTGCTAAAAAAGCGTATTTGAAAAATTAGCAAATTGCCTCAGAACTCCCACTTTGGGGGTAAAAAGTGATTTCTTACAATTAACATTAATAATGCCTTAGCTGTGAGACCTCAATGCCTGCTCACTTAAAGGGAGTCAGACTCTTCCAAATATATAGTCTGTGTGTTACGAATCACAGCTAGAGACTACTTTGCCACCAGTATGCGGGTGGTAGGAGGATGTGGACAAAAATTCACAATCCCTAGTGACTTATTAATGAGTTTCATCTTCTTTTTGGAATGTGGGCCACTAATTACATGTGTGTCTAATTACTCCCTGGTGGATGGAAAGGCTTCAGCTATCAGCTCAAGAGACAGACACACTTCATTCTTTGCAAAAGGGAAACTTTACAAGTGACACCCCTTTAGCCATTCTCAAGCCTCCACAGTTGCAGTCTTGCTGGCAAACAAAGGTTGTCCTTCAGGCTTTCCATCTAGGCCCACTAACTTAGATGAGCAATTGAAAGCAGCGTTGGTTTGTTTGCTTTGTTGTTTTAGAATTTAAGAGCTACTCAGTTTTCTGCTAATGATGATGTATCATTACTTTGCTGGGTAAAAGGGTCCAGAAGAGTCCATTGCTATATTGTCATCATCCCAGAGGAGAAGGAAAACAAAACAAACCCCCACCGCCGAATTTCTAATTAATTAATTAAAGAATTTATTCAGGCAATAAATGTGGAATTAATGAAGGACTGACTAATTTCAACATTCAAATTTTGTAAGGACCCCCAAGAAGTAATCTCTTCCTCAGACAGGGCCATGCTTCACTGTCTGTGTCAATGGTTACGGACCTCCAAAAGAGGTAATTTAAAAATATGTATAGGTATAACTGATTCACTTTGTTATAAAGCAGAAACTAGCACACCACTGTAAAGCAATTACACTCCAGTAAAAATGTTAAAAAAAATAATGCTCAAAAAACTTACACCAGCTTTCTTGATATTTTAAATATCATAACAAACTCCGTATCAGGTGCTTCAACCTCCTTCATTTCTCTTCCCTAATTATCTTCATTTTTCATTACTCTCTAGTGGAATCATTATTTCTACTGCACCTTTTTTTTTTTTTTTGCCGTACGCGGGCCTCTCACTGTTGTGGTCTCTCCCGTTGCGGAGCACAGGCTCCGGACGCGCAGGCTCAGTGGCCATGGCTCACGGGCCTAGCTGCTCCGCGGCACGTGGGATCTTCCCGGACCGGGGCAGCGGACTCTCAACCACTGCGCCACCAGGGAAGCCCTACTGTACATTTTTACTTGACTGTTTACCCAACTTTCAAACCATTTCGCTGGATTGTAGCAAGCCGCCCTCAGCCCCCGCTTCCGCCCCCGCTCCCGCTTCCGCCGCCCCTGCCCCCGCTTCCGCCTTCCGCTGCCGGTATTTAAGTGACTTTTACGTGCCGGTCGTTGCTCTAGGCCCGGGGCATATAGTATTGAATAAGACAAGGCTCTTGCCTTGGGTGTTTAGATTCTATTGTGTGGAGCTTATAGCTTCCTGCTTTTCACCAAAATGGTTTACTCTCTTCAAAATTCCGGGAGCCTTATTCCTTCACTGAGGTCTTTCAGGATCAAGTCCAAACAGTGGACTGCTGGATGGCGGAAGTCGTTTATTGTTGTATCCAGTATGGAAAAAAATGATTGCAATATGGTAAGTGCTCTATAAATGTTTGTACGAGGAATGAATGATTCTGTCCAATCCAGCCACTGCCTGAGATTGTGTATGTAGCAGTACCTTATCTCATTTGACCCTCATTATTTTTCTGATGAAGTAAGTGAAGCAGTTATAACCACCAGATGAAGAAACTGGAGCTCAGCATGACTAAATAACTTGCCTAAGCTCACACAGCTATTGAGCAGGGAAGCCAGGATTTTAGAATGCTTTTTCCACATCACATGTCTTATCTTTGTTAATACTTGTTGTTGCCTTCCCTCCAATCAATGAGTTTCACATTTTATTCATCAGAATCACCTGGGGACTTGTTATAACAGATTTTGGACCCCAATCCTAGAGTTTCTGATTCAGTAGGCCTGGAGTGGGACCTGATACTTTGCATTTTTAACAAGTTACAAGCTATCTTTGTGCTTTGAAAACCACTACCTTAGGTGTAAACTCTTTAAGAGCAATCATTGATTTCTCTTTTTTCAGTCAGTTATCCTTGCTCAGTTAGTCACACAATTGCTTTGTTGTGTCACCTTTAACAACTAACTCACTGTCAGGGAGTTCCTTTTTCATCCCGGAACCAAGTCTCCTGTAGTTTAAATGGATTTCACTTGTTTTATGGCAGAGACTCAGAACAGCTGTGTGGGCGTCTCTTATACTTATTTAGTAAGCTTTTTCAACTTGTTTTTCAACAAGTGTGGTCCAGGAACCACATACAATAGCATCATCAGGGTGCTTAACAGAAATATCCATTTTTGGGTCCCAATTCAGAACCACTGAGTCAGATTCTATGGGGTTGGGGCCTGTTAACAAGTGCCGGAGTTGAGTTGCTTCCACACCAGAGCTGCAAACCTCTGCATTATAACCATTTTAAGATTCTCTTTTCACTTGTGTCTCCTGCTAAATGAAAAACTCAGCCTTCTTTAAGTTTCCCTCCTGAAGTTAATTTTCCAGATTTTCTCTGAACCCCCTCCAACTTGTTTGAGGGGATGAATGTTCAGGGGATGAATTTTTGGGCATGTTTTCAAAGAGTTCTGCATGCCGTTCCCATGTGTGGGTTTCTGCCCAGTATTTACAGAGAAGGTTTTTAATAGGCAGTGTTTGGAAAGTGACTACTGAAGATGTGAAATGGACTAGGCAAGGAAAATGAAAAAGTTGCTTTAACTTTCACATAAGACTTCTTTGAATTTTCTATTTAATCTTCAGCCTGAAACTTGGTTCTTCATAATTATTATCTTGAATGAACCTGATTTTACAAACACTACTTAAAAATATTTATTTATTCATTTTAGATCTCAAAGTCCTTCAAATTCCCTTTGTTATTGACTGTTATTCACGAATTTTAATTGGAAAAATAACATTGTTTCAGGGAATTCTTTTTCTTTTTTTAGAGTAGACCATTAGACATTAGGCTAAATCTATGAGTTTGTTTTATTGTTTTTCAAGTCAGTGTTTTCAAAAGAGTGGGAATTGCCTACTCAGTTGAGGAAACTGTTTCTTTAAGGTGTCTTGGGAATTCTGAAGTGACTATGGTAACAAGTCTTTAATTGGTCTGGAGTAGCTGATCTAAACAGTTGCTTCCTAGGGTTTAAGGCCTTGAAAGTAAAATTTTTTTGGCTTGTGTCAACAATAAATATCATTGAATTCAACTTAGTAGAGGGTTGGTAGAGGCCGGATATGATCCTCTGCCTCCCTCTTCCACATTTAGGACCCTTGTGATTATATTGGACCCACATGAATAATCCAGGTTTCTCTCCCTATCTCAGGGTCAGCTGATTAGCAACTTTAATTTCTTTTGCAACCTTAATTGCCCTGTACCTTGTATTGTAATGTATTCACAGGTTTCAGGTATTGGGATGTGGCCATCTTTAAGGGATCATTATTCTGCCTGCCATAGATCCCATTGGAGAAACAGCTAATAATTATAATTTAAATACTCAAAGTGTGGTCCCTGGGCTGGGAGTATCAACATCACCTGGGAACTTGTTAGATATGCAGATCTCGGGTTCTACCCCAGATCTACTGAATCAAAAACTCTAGGACTGGGGCCTCCCAATGTGTCCTTTAACAAGCCCTCCAGGTGATTCTGATGCACACCGATGTTTGAGAATCACTGTTTTAAGTACTGTCCTAAAGAACCAGACTAAAAATTCAAGTGGACTCTTTATTTTGACTTAATACTGTCAATTGATTAAGAACTTTACATTTTACTTGGTATTTTTACTTGGAATATGAGGTTCCAGAAACCCAAAGGATTGAGGAAGTGACTTGGAGCCTCTGAGGATGCATGCATAACATCTTCATCTTCTCCATACCACACTGATCTGACCAGCTTGATTTTTATTACTATTTACTTTTTTTGGGTGGGGAGGGCAATGATGTATATAATTTCATTGGGAAAAAGTTAGCATTGGTAAAATTTTTTCTGAAAACAACTAAGTACATTGAATATTATTTACAACTTTATGAATTAGGTCCAGCAGACTTACTCCCACATTTTTGCTGTTGGCTTTTGCTGCAGGTCTGGTTGAGTAAGATAAAATGCAGAAGAACCTAGAACCTTTTATTAACATACTTAGATAAGGAAAAAATATTCAAGACTGTCCATTCACTTATTTATTTATTTATTTATTTTGTCCATTCACTTTTAAAACAAAAAATTCTGTCTGCTTTAGCTCATGCAGACTGAGGCTCTGAGGCAGTGTCTGATTTCTCTAAGTCTTAGAACTAGAAAGTGGAGTTAATATGACATTATACAGCCTCTCGAGGAGCCATTAGCTTATCATTTGTGGCATATTGTGGTATCTGAATGAAAAGATGATCCACTTAAAAAAACAAAACAAACCCCCAAATAAACAAAAGGCTTGTTTAACTGCTGTTCGCCTAAAGCTGGCATTGGAGAATTTTCCCAGGGACAGGCAGCACCTGAAATTACCAAGTGTAAATACCATGGGAAGGAATAAGCATGAAAGAAGCTTGAAAAGTCCATGGTTTTAGTGTTCGCTTCCTACAGTTTTTCATGAGGGCCTGGTTTCCTCTTTAACCTGCAGAACTCTCCAAAGTATTGATAAAAGCCCTAAGGGGACCTCTCTAGGACTCTTATGCCCTTCTCAGATTTCTCCCCTTCCACCATGATCTCTCCTGTCCTCTCCATACCTGCAAGGTGACTATCTTAAATTTGTCACGTTCTTTTTCTTCTACCATTTTAAGGCCTGTTTGATTTACATAAAGTCTTCAAAGTCTTTCTCAATTAAGAATCCAAAATTTAAAAATATTAATTCAAACATTATGTGACAGACACCTAGCTAAATCCTGGGGTTATAGGGCAGAGTCAAACAGATATAATTTCTGGTCTCACTAAACTGAAATAAGGCCATATATTTCCCTGTTATCCACTATTGAATTATGCAAATACCATATATATATATACCATATATATATATATATATATATATATATATATGTGCTTTCTAGCAGTCCAATTGCTTTGACCACTTCGTGTTGTAACCTGCTTGTTATTTTCACATTTATCTCTGATGTACCCGCATTTTCAGAGCTAACATTATATTGGTCTGAAATTATATGCTATTTTAAGGAAGTCATTTAGATTATATTTCCAGCTGCCTTCAGGCTGTTTCCATTTTTATGTGGGTTGCTTCCTGTCCTTTGTTTTCTGAATCTAATTAGGCTTGAGAGGCATCATGAAATAGGTCATATGGGTTTGGATTTCAATCTTAGTTCTCTCTCTCTCTCATATATGTATTTATGTTTATATTTGTGTTTATTCATGTTTATAAAATTGGGAAGTTTAATGTAATATTTGTAAGCCTCAGTTTTCTCAGTTAAAATGGGGATTATATATTACCACGTAAGGTGGTTGTGAAGATTAAAATACATGTGTGTGTAAAATACATATATATGCATAGCTATATTATACTTTAAAATGGAGAGAGATAAATTTAAAACCATGACTTACATATAATGTAATAAGTATTATTCCCCCACATCCCCACCTCCTCCTAATCAATTATTCTTATGAAATATGAACTCTTTTGGTTCCCTTTCTCCTCAGTCCCATCACCATAAGTCATTAGTAAAGATCCCTACGTGGACTTTCTATTCTTTTTCTCTCTAATCTTTCACCTGTAACTTTTCTAAAGCATTGTTTTTACTATGTTACTCCCTTGTTTCTGTGTATACTGTAAACACTTACTGCCCCTTGCAGTACTCTGTCCGGTGTTCTTCGTGCTTTACTTTCATTTTATCCTTGATAAAACTGCGTTGTCATCTCTATCGCAAAATCTGTTCACCCTGGTGATACTTGTTGCTTTTATTTCCCTTGATGTACCATGCTCAGTTTTACCTCTGAGTCTGCTTATATTGTGCTTGGATTTTAAATTGTGAGTCCATCTTAATTTTGAAAGAAAATACTTAAAAGTTCACTTACAGGCTGTGTATGCTTAATATGATTTATTAGGTATTTTTGGTTATAAGCTACAGAATTCAAACTAGCTTAGGCCAGAAGGGTATTATTATTTCATGGAATCCAAGTACAATTTGCACAACTAAACTGTGGGAGGACAGGGATTCAGCAGTCATAGGAGCAGCTGGAAACAGAAACCAGAAATGCCTCACGTCTCACTCCGTTTCTCATCACTGCCTCTCTTGGCCTTCTGGTTTCCACACACTCTCCCTGCAGGCTTAGTTCTTCCACATTTTTGGCCAATCACCAAAGCCTCTTCCAAAGAGGGCGGCTGACTTTCTTTTAAGGACTCTGATCCGTATAGCTAAGGTCAGGTGTCCACTCATGGACTATTTAATTCTGTCCTGGCAGCAGGGTCATACAGAAGTATGGAAGTTCCCATACACAGACATACTGTGTGTGCATGTGTATGCGTATGGTGGTGGGTGGCTGGGAGCAGTTCCCAAGTGTAGAGAGCAAAGAATGCTAGATGTCAATACTGTAGATGTATTATTATTAACAAAACCTCTGGGTACTTGGGATGGATTCATTGTGCTCTTTTGAGTTTGTCATCATGGAAGGTAATGTCGTCACACAATCTCTTTGATGTTAATGAGAGAGATGTTATACTGATCTTGATGGTCCATTGGCATGACTGAAAAAACGTTTATTATGCTATTATACCTCTACTTGCAAGTGCTTTATGTGAGTGAGCTTGGGAATATAATTAATTATTATTTATCTTTTAGATGTAACCACCAGTTATATAATATTCATACTGGTGTCACACAGTTTAAACTTAAGGTTTTACCTGTTCTGAACATATACTTCTGCAGCAAAATAACATGTGAAATCATCTGTATTCACTATCAGTTATTCCTAAGCCACTGCTGAACACCAAATAGCACAACCAATAACACAGTATTTTAATAACTGACAGTATTTTGATAACTAGATCAGCCTTTATTGTAGATAATGTCTTTTGATACACTGAATATTACAAAGAACAGGAATGGTAATTTGGAACCATTCAAATATTTATTCTCCAAAATGGAATCATATTCATTAGATAAAGAAGGTTGATTCTAGTCACATATCGAACTTCCATTTAGCTTTGCAATATCTTTTTCATTTTGATGAGACCCTTGAAATTTAAGAAAATGTTTAAGTTTGCATCTGTCAAAATTAAAAAGGAAACAAAAGAAATGTAGGCATCTAATACAGACTTCAGATTTCTAATGATCCTGTGGTTTTCTCTAACTGTAAGTTTAATAACTGAAATGAAATGTTAGTACTTAACAGTTGGAATCCTCTATGATTTTGGTTACCTTACTAAATAAGCTGCTGACACAGAGTGAGAGCTTGTAAAAGATAAAAAAGGATCGTCTCTGGTCTGAACTGAGACACCCTCTCCTACTGCTTTGCCTTACATATGTCTTTATGGGACTAAACATCTGGTAGACCACTTATTATTTGTGAGTGAGGGCAATTATCCATGGCACAGGTGTGTTATCCTCTGAAAGATCTTATTTCATTCTAATATATAGACATGTCTGCAAATAATTTATGAGGTGCTCTTATTTTATAGTCATTTTCCCCATGGAGAATAATTGCTAAGCTGCTTTTCTTCACTTTTCCTTTTTTTTAAAATGACGGGTTGGACTATGACATCTTTTAGCTAGGATGGTTATTGTAGCATGTATGATGAACATATAAGTGCTAAGCAAGATACTGGGTTTTCCATGTAAACCTTCGAGGAGATGCTATGATTTACAAAATAATCTATTTCAAGGTCACATTACCCTTGCAGTCAATAGGTTCTTGGTAGAAGCTCTTGGTTACACTTGCCTTTAGTTTTGGCCATTCTCTTTTTAATGTCAATACTGGATATAGAGATCTAGTGCTCAGCATCGTATTCAGTCGCTTCTTTTTTTAAGTGTGCAGATTCTATTAGCTTCCCTTTTGTTCTGCTCTATTGTGCATAGCTTGATTCTGTGAACACTTCCTTGAAAGTCAAGGAGCTTCTAATTATTTGAAATTCAAAAATTATTATTTGCATTTTACATGTTCGCAAATAATTAATATTGTTCATTAACAGACAGGCAGGACTTTGGACTCTTTCCCTAACAGGCAGCACTCTTCTCAAAGGCCATTCTGAGTTACTTGAAATTAAAAACAATGGAATCTTTCCTCTCTACAGAGGCTGTGTTTTTCTGTATAGAGTATCTGCAGTAGATATTTATATATTGAGATATTTATAATATAAACAAACAGAAATTAGGGATCAAAATCGGTGCTTAGTAGCCAGATTACTCTGGACAAATCATTTAATCTTTCAGAATTCAGCAAACTGGTTAAGCATATGGGCTTTGGAAACACAGACCTGGGTTCAAGTCCTGGCTCTGTCCCATCGCTCACTACGTGACCTCTCTTAAACATCAGTTTTCTAAATATAAAATGGGATAAAAATCATGTTAATGTAAGATTTGTCTAAAATGCTTAGCATAGTGCTTTATAGAGGAAAGTATTAAATTATTACTATTTTAAATGTCTGTGCATATTAACCATTACCATTATTAGTAAATATGAAATGAGAATAATACCTGCCTTGCCTCTCAAATGGTAACGTATGTATAAAGCACTACATAACTGTAAGATACTATTTTAATATTTTGTAAGCTATAACTACCCTCTGTAAAAGAATCCTTGCTTTTAGCAGTGCCAAAATTTAGAAAATTCTTTCTTGTTCACTGTTGTATCCATAGCACTTAGTATGGTGCCAGGCACATTATAGTAGTTCCAGAAATTCTTGTTTAATGAAGTTATTGTGTTGCTTACTTTGCCACTTTTTGAAGCTTGAAACAAATTCTCATCTACTCTTCTTCCAGTGAGGTTTTTAAGTTTCACTTTCTTGGAAATCACTGGGAAAAATTTGAGGTTAAATTCTGGGTTTTTCTATTTGAAGATCTGGAGAAGCAATGTAATACAGTATCTTTAAAGGTGAAACAAAAGCAAATCAAAAGGCAGCTTCATTCTTACCTTCTCCAGTTTATCAATTAGTTTTGAGTGGATTTGACTGGCAAGGGGAATAAAAGTAGAGAGCCTTCTAGGACTGAATAATCAGCTAGAACAGGAGATGTGGCTGAGTCAGGGTTAGGGTAAAGAGTTAAGCTACTGTGTACTAGAAAACATTAAGAAGAAAGACGTAACATTTTAAGGACTATCTTTTCTTGAACTTCTCTCTCTCAGAAGAAAGGAATAAATAGAGCACTAAAAAAAAGTTATTACAAAATCAAATGAAAATAGGTGGAGGGGAAAGAGAGAAACCGTTTCTGAATAGCCAAAGATCAATATGATCTTTAATTTGTTTCAGTAAGTTTAAACATGTTGGGTATTTGCTTTCTTATGGACCTAGAATATTCTTCCAAAAAATATGGTCGCCCATCCTCTCCATAACTTTTTTTTTCCCCCTACCAAATCACACTCATGTCCACTATGATATTTATCTGGGGGACTGAAGAGAGAGTGATACAATGTCCATTTTGGCTTTAATTCCAGGCAATGTTTTTGTTGAATGAAGAGATCACTGGAAGCCTAGAGATTGTCTAATTCAGATTAAATAATGATATTGATTAAGTAATCCAGTGGTTCTTAACCTGAGTTGGGCATCATAATTGAGAAACTTCTTAAAAATAGATTCTTCTTCAGACTCCCGTATTCAGTAAGTTGAGGGGTTGAGGGTGGAAGAGGCTGGGGGTGGGCATTGTATTTTGAAAAGGTTCTAATGCAGGAGATTTGATTATGGAAACCACTGATCTTGTTCAACATAGCTTTTTTTTTTTTTTTTTTTTTAACAAAGGAGGAAGTTTGAACCAAGATAAGGGAAACGATTTCTCTTAAGAATGTGCTGTCCAGCTGTTGAAGAGTTGCCAATGCTCTAAGATAAGGGTTAGGAAAATGCACAGCATAGAGGTCAGTTGAAGAGATTCTGCCTCCTACCAAAGTCCAGAGACACTAGCAGATAATGAGTAAATCCTCAAAACTGAAATTTTTCTCTCTTCATTCAGATTCCCAGCCATTTGTTCCCACATAGCATGTGACAGCATTGCTGGACTAGGTAGGAGCTCAAGCATAGTGAAAAAGAAATTAATGCCTCACCTGCTGGAAACAAATGCAAGAAATTGTGAGACTTTCATGCCTCCTTATGTAACCTGTGTTCTTATTAGTTAGGGTTTTGAGTGCAAACCTAAATATTAGTTATCTTCCTCCCATTAATTATTGTCACACAGATTTAAAGGGTCAGAGACTTGGAAGTTAATGCCTCCTTCAGTGTGGGAAAAGTAACACTATGCACTTTGGCTGCTGTTTTTCTTTCTGGCTGACTGCAGACCAATTGTTTCTGCCCCATCTCAGCTGGCTGGCAAAATGCTAATTTGCATAGAGCAGCAATTGCGTGTGGGAAGGAGCAGCATCAAACTCACTCTTGATTTCAGGTGAGACTGTGGATCTCAGAGCTTATACCCAAAGTATTGATCATGTTTTACGCTCACTCTTTTTCTGTGTAGAAGACATCTCTGGGTGTTCCTTTACTATGACTATTCTGGATTTCTCTTATGGCAAACAATTTTCTTTCCTGCAAACTAATTAAAGAAGTCCAAAGTATTTGTGTTGGTTTATTTAGAGTCAAGTGATGCAGCATGGGGTTAGGGGGTAAAAAAAAAAAAAAAAAACCTAGGCTCTAGTGTTAGCTAGCGGTCAGTTTTGAGCATATTGATTAAGCTTTCAGTGTCTCGGATTCATCACAGAACGAGAATAATAATAGCTACTTGGCTTATCACATAGGTTAATTGGGGATTTTGAAGGTGAAATGGTAAAGCAAGCAATTATAATTTGTTGTACTAAAAACTCTGTACTCAATCTTGATCATCCCCATCATTTTTTTTGTTGTTGTTGTTGTTGTTTTTTGTGGATGCGGGCCTCTCACTGTTGTGGCCTCTCCCGTTGCGGAGCAAAGGCTCCAGACGCGCAGGCTCAGCGGCCATGGCTCACGGCCCTAGCCGCTCCGCGGCATGTGGGATCTTCCTGGGCCGGGGCACGAACCCGTGTCCCCTGCATCGGCAGGCGGACTCTCAACCACTGCGCCACCAGGGAAGCCCCAATCATCCCCATCATTGATTGCTGTTCTCAATAAGGATTGAATTTTGCTATGGATTCCTTAGGGAAATGATACTTCTTCTATGCAACACATTAAAATCAAGTTCAAAGTGAAGAAATACACTTGAAAGAGTTGAGGAGTCAGTTCTTAACAGGTGGTAAGATCTTATGAAGATACCACCAAACACGTGGACAGATCAGCAGGAAAGCATCATCTGGAAGTCAGATGGAACAGTGTCTGGATATGCTCACCTGGCAGTGGACAGGTGGAGAAGCAGCAGGAGAGGAACACCATTGGCTCCAATGCTTGACATTAATCACATTCCTATGGAAATGCTGTAACTTTTACAGCACACTCGTGGAAGAAAACTGTCAAATTCTATTGGATGTTCACTGACACTTTATTTAAGGATAAAACAAACAAGTTAAACCACCAAATGGTTTTGTCCCAGCAACATCCTGAAACAGAATGGAAGTAATACTAAGTTTATTATGATAGCCAAACCTTGAGAATTAATTCTATAATGTTTTGACGGCATAGGCTTCTCTTTTGTGGTAAGAAAGAGTTTTTGCTAGAAAAATACTAGCTAATATGCAGCCTATTTTTTTCTTTAAATGCCCCTCTTAGTTGCAGACAGGAGTTTAATTTCCCTCTGGAAGCACTGGAGGGTGTTGCTTCTAGCCAACAGGATTTTACCTCTTTGCCTGTTGAGGGAGCAGAGTGGTAACCATGAATAGAATGGCAGAATAATTTGCTCAGGCAATGCCATTCCATGGCTTGCTCCTATACCGTTTGGTTCACACTTTTCCATAAAGGAAAGGTAGATTCTGCTGATTATGGAGGTTGGCTGGATACATGTTTAGTACAAGTTTATTAATGAATAAAGGAATGAATAGTATTTCTATTGCCTGCTTACTAATGCACCCACTGGCTTTAGACTTCAATCCCAATATTCATAACTTTTTGTTAGTGAATGACAAGTCTTTAGCAGGTGGTCCTAGGTTTGCTTTGCAGTTCAATGACATCACCGAGGATCTGAGCTTCTTCAATCCTACTTGCTTTGTCATACTCAGTAAGTTGATAGTATCTCCCTCTCAAGATGAATTGCAGCTCCAAGCATAATTTTAAAGCAGGAAGTAGGGTTGGAGGAAGGGAGGCTTTTCTTATCATGGAAGAAAATTGTTCCCAGAAGTCTCCCAAGCTACTTTGACTTAAATCTCATTGACTGCGATGAGATTACCTGTCTGTCTCATGAATCATTGGCAAAGGGGAATGGGATTCTTTTGGTTGCCTTACATTGTCATGATTCATACTGCGGTTAGGCAAATTCTCTCCCCTACCCCAAAAGGGGGGGGTTATTCAAAATGAGGAAGTAGGAAATAGCTACCATCACTGTCTGCCGTATTTCTAGATGGCAGAATGTACGTCATATTGTCTAGTTTTTCCTAAGCATCTACCATAGTGCTTAGTCAATAGTAGAGCTTCAAGAAATTAAGTAAATGGTAAATGGATGGATCCAGAGAGCCAATCAATAAAAAATGAGTCCAATAAGATGTTGTATTTATTGCACAACTAACATATTCCAGGTAAGTAATATATATAATTTTTAATTCTTATAGCCATTCTATAAGGTGGGTTTTAAGTTCTCCATTTTATGTAGAGAGAAACTAAGACAAAGAGAGCTTGAATAATTTGCCTACGGGGCAAGTCTATGTGGTTCTGAAATCCAGTGTTCTTCCATAATATCATAGTGTCTATCTTGGGACATAGTTTTTGGGTTTTGGCCTGCTGATATAATAACTTTATCTCCAGGACTAGAGAATCTCTGATAGGAACTGAAGTCTTTAGCTCACATCTTCTCTAAGCACCCATATCTGTAAATTCATCAAACTGAATGGGAAGGTAGTAGGCAAAAGTGAGATATAGGTAATGTACCAGTTTCTAATGAGTAATTTTCTTACTGACCTTTCAATACGTTCAACTTAGCTGCTTAGATGAAAAACAAGCTATCTTAGTTAGGAGAGAGAATATATAGAATAAGACTTCTTATTCCTGGTCAATAGAGACACAGGTAATTTGGATTTGGTAATTTGAGGTTTCATGAGAAAACTACTCAGTTCTTACCAAGACCACTGCAAGGGCTGTCTGACTGGTGCCATATATCCACTTGGGTCTTTCTCCAAATGGCAGCTTGAGTGATTTTTCAATCACTTTGTCACTCACCAGCTTAAAAGTTTCAATGGCTTTTATTGAACTTAGAATTAAGACTAATGTGACTTTAATGCTGTGATGTTCCATTAGAAATGGCCTTCTTTCTACCCCTCCATCCTCACCTTGTGCCACTCCTTTCTTTTTGCCTTCCAACCACTTTGGTCTCATTTTATTCCCCACACTCACCAGACTTCCTCCTACCAAAGAGATTTCACACACTGATCCCTGAATGGAAAGCTCTTCCCTGATGCCAGGTTAACTTACACTCAGCCTTCATGGCTCAAGTGTCAATTACCTGACAGCCAAATCCTCCACCTCCCAGCCCAAGTCAGGCTTCTTTATCCTGTGTTCTCTTTGAATCCTGTTTCCTTTCTTTTCTAGCAGTTATCCCCCTTTGTGATTACACACTGATTTACATAGCTATTGGACTGACGTTTGCGTCTCCTCACAATGCAGTAGGGGTGAAGAGCATGGATGATGAAGCCAAATGACCTGTGTTCAAAGTAGAGTTCTGACACTTAACTAGCTATGTGACATTGAACAAGTTATACTTTCCATGCCTCAGTTTCCTTAACTGTTAAATGGGGACTATAATATCTACTCATAGGGTAGTGAGGATTTAATAGCTTAATACATATATAAAGTACTTAGTGCCTACTATATTTTAAGTACTATTTAACATGATTAGCTCTGTAAGAACAGGACCTTGTCTGCTGAGCTCACCATTGTAACCTTACTATATAACCTCACCAGAAAGCACAGTGCTTGCATATAGTAAATGAACAGCAACCATTTGTTAGGTGAATGGATAAAGATAGGAACAGCTACTTAAACACAAATATCACTTTGTTTTTTTCAGTCGTCCTTATAGCCTTTCCACGGGACATAATAAAGAAGACATGGTTGACTTTTGTAGCTTGGGAATGCCAGACCTTAATATCCATCCAGGCTATTTGGAACCCTAATTAAATCTTTAAATTTTGTCTTGATACTGAAGGATATTGGTGCTTGAATTGGGGTAGGCTTCCAACCCATGTGGACAGGGTAATCTCTGAACTCCCTTATAGCTCTAAAATAGGGCCCAATTTACTTCTCTATATTTTAACAGGCTTGTCAATTACATTTGACTTTCCTTTCTTTTCTTTTCTTCATTTTCTTTTCTCCTGTTGGACAGCCCCCAAATTTACACGGTATAATTGGTTGGCCTTCAGAAATTTACCGAATTTTCTGGCAGGACTGTTGATGAAGCAAGATAGATATTTTCAGTATTTTCATTCACTTCATCTTTGACTTTATTCTTTTCTTCTACAATATGTATGGTCTCTGCCCACGGACCCTTTGAACACCTGTATAAAGGAGATGGGTCACTAATGTCATCGGTTTGCCTATCAGTCAGCAGGTGGGATGGATTGGGCTATTGGTTCTTCTGTTGACTTGTTCATTCATTCTTTTATTTTATCCATATGGAATCCTCTATAAGTAGGAATCCTGAGCTGAAGATCATGAACACTATTACAACAGCTGAGATAGGAAAGGCTGTTGATTGAACCTTGATAGGATAAGATTCAGGGAGCCAGGTGGTCAGGTAGGAGGGCAGGGTAGGAAAGAAAAAAAGAATGAGACTGAGAAGAAATGGGCCAGTGAAAGAGTAAACTAAAAAGAATACAAGTAAACCCTTTAGAAACATCCTCTAAGGGCTTCCCTGGTGGCGCAGTGGTTGAGAATCTGCCTGCTAATGCAGGGGACAGGGGTTCGAGCCCTGGTCTGGGAGGATCCCACATGCCACGGAGCAACTAGGCCCGTGAGCCACAACTACTGAGCCTGCGCGTCTGGAGCCTGTGCTCCGCAACAAGAGAGGCTGCGATAGTGAGAGGCCTGCGCACCACGATGAAGAGTGGCCCCCACTTGGCACAACTAGAGAAAGCCCTTGCACAGAAACGAAGACCCAACACAGCAAAAATAAATAAGTAAATTAATAAACTCCTACTCCCAACATCTTCTTAAAAAAAAAAAAAAAGAAACATCCTCTAAAAATGTTAGCCAGTACAGACAAGCTTTTCTTTTACTGGTAATAATGCATCTGAAATGCATTATTCAGAGAAGACAATATTACTGAAGTCAACATGTATGGTGATAACTTTGCCTTGTTGCAGAAGGAAAAAAAATAGTGATGTGGAAGGGCTTCAAGTAAATGAAAATGAATCCAGTTCATAATCAAGTAAAAATGTTATGGGTCCAGAGCCAGAGAATATTCTTATAGTGGGCTTTTTTCAGCACCCTAAATTTAACCAGATGGAATGCTTTTTAAAGCACCACCCTATTCAAACTTTGGAAGTGAAGAATTTGTCTTTTAATGGTAAATTTGCATTCCATCAGAAGATGGAACACATCATCCTCAGCTTACTTTATTACCCAGAAATAAATTATAATTTAATTTATTTTACTTTATGGTCTATGATGAATACCTAGATTTCAGAAAATTTATTTCAGACATGATCCAGTAGAGGTATACAAACAACATGGGTTGAGCATATTAAAAATGCGAACTCCATTCCTGGTATACTGAAAGCCATGTAACCACAAATTCTTGTTGGTTTTAATATGAATATCCTATTTCACAAACCCCAAATAGTGAGGTTAGAGAGAGAATACTACCCTGAATATGGAAAAATTAATGTAGCTGAATTATTAGTAAGGGAGGATCTAGTTGCTGAAATGCAAATGGGTCAACAGCAAGTTAACACAATTCAACAGGGAAGCATGGGGTCTGTCAAAAATTCTTGGTTTGAAAATAGTCCCATATGCTACTGAAATAGCATCTTGATTTTCTGATAGCTACGACAAGTGGAAGCTGTAGTGGTGGAATTAGTGCCTGTGTTGCTCTGATTTTTATACAATGGGCTATGCTTTTATTAGTTTAGCAGGTTGATTTAGACATCTGTTGGTACTAGGAATGAAGACGCAATTTTAAGTCAATAAATATTTATTGAATGTCAAGTATGTGTTAAGCACTGCGATAGGCCCTGGGAATGTGAGAGGCAGTAGATACAAAGGCAACTAAGACACTTGCTTATTCTTGTAGAATCAACAAACCCAGTGAAGGATCCAGACATGGAAACAAGTAGTCTTATTGTGATTCAGGCTTTACTTGAGATTTGCACACAATGCAAGGGGGCTCAGAAGGCAGCCACTGCCGCTTCTGGGTGAGTGAGGGAAAGTTAGTCGGAGAAGATTACATTTGAACTGCGCCTTTGCAAGTGATTAGGATGTTGCTGTGCCAAAGAGGAGGCAGAAAATGCAGGCAGAAGAGTATTTCCAAAGGCCAGGAGGTTTGATGTCATCTGGGAATGGCAGGTGAGCTGTTATGGCTGGATCAGAGTCTGTGAGAGGGATAACATTATTACTTTTGAGCCTCAGGACAACCCTGGGAGGTGGATGGACATTATGATCTTTAGTTCACAGATGAGGAAGCTGAGGCACAGAGAGGTTGAGTGACTTACCCGACATCACCCAGTTGAGGATCATTTCACAGCTTCAGTTTCATAATCTTGAGAAGTAATTTTATAGATAGAGCACAACTGAATTTGTTCCATGATATTAAAGTGCTAATGTGGGAGAACATATGATGTCTTAATAAAATTAATGCTAAACAGGGTAAACCCTCAGATACTTGAGAGTGAATTATTCATTACATATAAGCCTGTCTTGCGCCACCCAGAACATTTTTGCTTGCCTACTTCGTCAGATAATGATATTTCTTGGAATATATTGAGGTGAGAGACTTCTGAGATTTCCTTGAGATGTAAGTGGTCCACTTAAATTCATTTGAATGGTCTACTGTAGTGTATTGTTGCACCTTAAAAGGAAATTTAGCTTCTGTGATGGAAGAAAGAGAGAGAGATGGGTAGAGGTTCCTGGTCTGGGGGCATGAAAGATAATTCCTTACAGTAAAGAGGACAGGATGAAGGAAGGTTTAGTCTGTGGAAAAAAATAAAAGATAAAGTTTTGATTTATCATCTAGGAAATGGAGTCAGAAAATGAAGTCTGGGGAAATATAGTCAAAGGAATATGAATTATAGTGAACTCTTAAGTAGCTTAATGGAGTCAGGGCAGGAGTGGGGGAAAAAAGGAAAAAGTATTAGGAGAATTGGCCTTAGTATATGGTTATTGTAGGAAGAAAGAAATACATGTGGGGAAAGCTGGCCTGTTTAGGTAGAAGAGAGACAAGCAGGCTCAATTCCTGGGATTGTTCACACTAGATTCAAATGGTGTTATTTTATTTATTATTATCTTTTTACACATCTTTATTGGAGTATAATTGCTTTACAATGGTCTGTTAGTTTCTGCTTTATAACAAAGCGAATCAGTTATACATATACATCTGTTCCCATATCTCTTCCCTCTTGCGTCTCCCTCCCTCCCACCCTCCCTATCCCACCCCTCAAGATGGTCACAAAGCACCAAGCTGATCTCCCTGTGCTATGCGGCTGCTTCCCACTAGCTATCTATTTTACGTTTGGTAGTGTATATATGTCCATGCCACTCTCTCACTTTGTCACAGCTTACCCTAACCCTCTCCCCATATCCTCAAGTCCATGCTCTAGTAGGTCTGTGTCTATTCCCGTCTTGCCCCTAGGTTCTTCATGACCTTTTTTTTTTTTCCCTTAGATTCCATATATATATGTTAGCATACGGCATTTCTTTTTTTCTTTCTGACTTACTTCAATCTGTATGACAGACTCTAGATCCATCCACCTCACTACAAATAACTCAATTTCGTTTCTTTTTATGGCTGAGTAATATTCCATTGTATATATGTGCCACATCTTCTTTATCCATTCATCTGTTGATGGACACTTAGGTTGCTTCCATGTCCTGGCTATTGTAAATAGGGCTGCAGTGAACATTTTGGTACATGACTCTTTTTGAATTATGGTTTTCTCAGGGTATATGCCCAGTAATGGGATTGATGGGTCATATGGTAGTTCAATTTTTAGTTTTTTAAGGAACCTCCATACTGTTCTCCATAGTGGTTGTATCAATTTACATTTCCACCAACAGTGCAAGAGTGTTCCCTTTTCTCCACACCCTCTCCAGCATTTATTGCTTCTAGAGTTTTTGATGATGGTCATTCTGACTGGTGTGAGATGATATCTCATTGTAGTTTTGATTTGCATTTCTCTAATGATTAATGATGTTGAGCATTCTTTCATGTGCTTTTTGGCAATCTGTATATCTTCTTTGGAGAAATGTCTGTTTAGGTCTTTTGCCCATTTTTGGATTGGGTTGTTTGTTTGTTTTTTTTGATATTGAGCTGCATGAGCTGCTTGTAAATTTTTGAGATTAATTCTTTGTCAGTTGCTTCATTAGCAAATATGTTCTCCCATTCTGAGGGTTGTCTTTTCGTCTTGTTTATGGTTTCCTTTGCTGTGCAAAAGCATTTAAGGTTCATTTGGTCCCATTTGTTTATTTTTGTTTCTATTTCCATTTCTCTAGGAGGTGGGTCAAAAAGGATCTTGCTGTGATTTATGTCATAGAGTGTTCTGCCTATGTTTTCCTCTAAGAGCTTGATAGTGTCTGGCCTTACATTTAGGTCTTAAAGACATTTTGAGTTTCTTTTTGTGTATGGTGTTAGGGAGTGTTCTGATTTCATACCTCCACATGTACCCATCCAGTTTTCCCAGCACCACTTACTGAAGAGGCTGTCTTTTCTCCACTGTATATTCTTGCCCCCTTTATCAAAGATAAGGTGACGATATGTGTGTGGGTTTATCTCTGGCCATTCTGTCCTGTTCCATTGATCTATATTTCTGTTTTTGTGCCAGTACCATACTGTCTTGATTACTGTAGCTTTGTAGTATAGTCTGAAGTAAGGGAACCTGATTCCTCCAGCTCCATTTTTCGTTCTCAGGATTGCTTTGGCTATTCGGGATCTTTTGTGTTTCCATATAAACTGTGAAATTTTTTGTTCTAGTTCTGTGAAAAATGCCATTGGTAGTTTGATAGGGATTGCATTAAATCTGTAGATTGGGTAGTAGAGTCATTTTCACAATGTTGATTCTTCCAATCCAGGAACATGTTATATCTCTCCATCTATTTGTATCATCTTTAATTTCTTTCATCAGTGTCTTATAATTTTCTGCATACAGGTCTTCTGTCTCCTTAGGTAGATTTATTCCTAGATATTTTCTTTTAGTTGCAATCGTAAATGGGAGTGTTTTCTTAATTTCAGTTTCAGATTTTTCATCATTAGTGTATAGTAATGCAAGAGATTTCTGTGCATTAATTTTGTATCCTGCAACTTTACCAAATTCATTGATTAGCTCTAGTAGTTTTCTGGTAGCATCTTTAGGATTTTCTATGTATAGTATCATGTCATCTTCAAACAGTGACAGCTTTACTTCTTTTTTTCCAGTTTGGATTCCTTTTATATCCTTTTCTTCTCTGATTGCTGTGGCTAAAACTTCCAAAACTATGTTGAATAGGAGTGGTGAGAGTGGGCAACCTTGTCTTGTTCCTGATCTTAGTGGAAATGGTTTCAGTTTTTGACCATTGAGGACGATGTTGGCTGTGGGTTTGTCATATATGGCCTTTATTATTTTGAGGAGAGTTCCCTATATGCCTACTTTCTGCAGGGTGTTTATCATAAATGGGTGTTGAATTATGTCGAAAGCTTTCTCTGCATTGATTGAGATGATTATATAGTTTTTCTCCTTCAATTTGTTAATATGGTGTATCACATTGATTGATTTACATATATTGAAGAATCCTTACATTCCTGGAGTAAACCCCGCTTGATCATGGTGTATGATCCTTTTAATGTGCTGTTAGATTCTGTTTGCTAGTAGTTTGTTGAGTTTTTTTGCATCTATGTTCATCAGTGATATTGGCCTGTAGTTTTCTTTCTTTGTGACATCCTTGTCTGGTTTTGGTATCAGGGTGATGGTGGCCTTGTAGAATGAGTTTGGGAGTGTTCCTCCCTCCGCTATATTTTGGAAGAGTTTGAGAAGGATAGGTGTTGGCTCCTCTCTAAATGTTTGATAGAATTCGCCTGTGAAGCCCTCTGGTCCTGGGCTTTTGTTTGTTGAAAGATTTTTAATCACAGTTTCAATTTCAGTGCTTGTGATTGGTCTGTTCATATTTTCTCTTTCTTCCTGATTCAGTCTCAGCAGTTTTGCATTTCTAAGAATTTGTCCATTTCTTCCAGGTTGTCCATTTTACTGGCATAGAGTTGCTTGTAGTAATCCTTCATGATCCTTTGTGTTTCTGCAGTGTCAGTTGTTACTTCTCCTTTTTCATTTCTAATTCTATTGATTTGAGTCTTCTCCGTTTTTTTCTTGATGAGTCTGGCTAATGGTTTATCAATTTTGTTTATCTTCTCAAAGAACAAGCTTTTAGTTTTATTGATCTTTGCTATCGTTTCCTTCATTTCTTTTTCCTTTATTTCTGATCTGATCTTTATGATATCTTTCCTTCTGCTATCTTTGGGATGTTTTTGTTCTTCTTTCTCTAATTGCTTTAGTTAAAAGGTTAGGTTATTTATTCGAGATGTTTCCTGTTTCTTAAGGTAGGATTGTGTTGTTATAAACTTCCCTCTTAGAACTGCTTTTGCTGCATCCCATAGGTTTTGGGTCGTCGTGTCTCCATTGTCATTTGTTTCTGGGTATTTTTTGATTTCCTCTTTGATTTCTTCAGTGATCACTTGGTTATTAAGTAGTGTATTGTTTAGCCTCCATGTGTTTGTATTTTTTACAGATCTTTTCTTGTAATTGATATCTAGTCTCATAGCACTGTGGTCAGGAAAGATACTTGGTACAATTTCATTTTCTTAAATTTACCAAGGCTTGATTTGTGACCCAAGATATGATCTATCCTGGAGAATGTTCCATGAGCACTTGAGAGGAATGTGTATTCTGTTGTTTTTGGATGGAATGTCCTATAAATATCAATTAAGTCCATCTGTTTAATGTATCATTTAAAGCTTCTGTTTCCTTATTTATTTTCATTTTCGATGATCTGTCCATTGGTGAAAGTGGGGTTTTAACGTCCCCTAGTATGATTGTGTTACTGTCGGTTTCCCCTTTTATGGCTGTTAGTATTTGCCTTATGTATTGAGGGGCTCCTATGTTGGATGCATAAATATTTACAATTGTGTCATCTTCTTATGGATCCACCCTTGATCATTATGTAGTGTCCTTCTTTGTGTCTTCTAATAATCTTTATTTTAAAGTCTATTTTGTCTGATATGAGAATTGCTACTCCAGCTTTCTTTTGGTTTCCATTTGCATGGAATATCTCTTTCCATACCCTCACTTTCAGTCTGTATGTGTCTCTAGGTCTGAAGTGGGTCTCTTGTAGACAATATATATACGGGTCTTGTTTGTGTGTCCATTCAGCCAGTCTGTGTCTTTTGGTGGGAGCATTTAATCCATTTACATTTAAGGTAATTATCGATATGTATATTCCTATTCCCATTTTATTAATTGTTTTAGGTTTGTTATTGTCGGTCTTTTCCTTCTCTGTGTTTCTTGCCTAGAGAAGTTCCTTTAGCATTTGTTGTAAAGCTGGTTTGGTGGTGCTGAGCTCTCTCAGCTTTTGCTTGTCTGTAAAGGTTTTAATTTCTCCATCAAATCTGAATGAGATCCTTGCTGGGTAGAGTAATCTTGGTTGTAGGTTTTTCTCCTTCCTCACTTTAAATATGTCTTGCCACTCCCTTCTGGCTTGCAGAGTTTCTGCTGAAAGATCAGCTGTTAACCTTATGGGGATTCCCTTGTGTGTTATTGTTTTTCCCTTGCTGCTTTCAATATGGTTTCTTTGTATTTAATTTTTGATAGTTTGATTAATATGTGTCTTGGTGTGTTTCTCCTTGGATTTATGCTGTATGGGACTCTCTGTGCTTCCTGGAGTTGATTAACTATTTCCTTTCCCATATTAGGGAAGTTTTCAACTATAATCTCTTCAAATATTTCCTCAGTCCCTTTCTTTTTCTCTTCTTCTTCTGGGACCCCTGTAATTCAAATGTTGGTATGTTTAATGTTGTCCCAGAGGTTTTGAGACTGTCCTCAGTTCTTTTCATTCTTTTTTCTTTATTCTGCTCTGCAGTAGTTATTTCCACTATTTTATCTTCCAGGTCACTTATCCGTTCTTCTGCCTCAGTTATTCTGCTATTGATCCCTTCTAGAGAATTTTTAATTTCATTTATTGTGTTGTTTATCACTGTTTGTTTTCACTTTAGTTCTTCTAGGTCCTTGTTAAACGTTTCTTGTATTTTGTCTATTCTATTTCCAGCATTCTGGATCATCCTTACTATCATTATTCTGAATTCTTTTTCAGGTAGACTGCCTATTTCCTCTTCATTTGTTAGGTCTGGTGGGTTTTTATCTTGCTCCTTCATCTGCTGTGTGTTTTTCTGTCTTCTCATTTTGCTTAACTTACTGTGTTTAGGGTGTCCTTTTCACAGGCTGCAGGTTTGTAGTTCCCGTTGTTTTTGGTGTGTGCCCCCAGTGGCTAAGGTTGGTTCAGTGGGTTGTGTAGGCTTCCTGGTGGAGGAGACTAGTGCCTGTGTTCTGGTGGATGAGGCTGGATCTTGTCTTTCTGGTAGGCAGGTCCACGTCTGGTGGTGTGTTTTGGGGTGTCTGTGGCCTTATTATGATTTTAGGCAGCCTCTCTGCTAATGGATGGGGCTGTGTTTCTGTCTTGCTAGTTGTTTGGCATAGGGTGTCCAGCATGTAGCTTGCTGGTCGTTGAGTGAAGCTGGGTGCTGGCGTTGAGATGGAGATCTCTGGGAAATTTTCACCATTTGATATTTCGTGGAGCTGGGAGGTCTCTTGTGGACCAGTGTGCTGATGTTGGCTCTCCCACCTCAGAGGCACAGCACTGACTTCTGGCTGGAGCACCAAGAGCCTTTCATCCACATGGCTCCTAATAGAAGGGAGAAAAAATAGAAAGAAAGAAAGAAAGAGGATAAAATAAAATAAAGTAAAATAAAATAAAGCTATTAAAATAAAAAATAATTAAGGAAAAAAATTTAAAATGTAAAAAGACAAAAAACAAAAAAAATGGACAGACAGAACCCTAGGACAAATGGTGAAAGCAAAGCTATACAGACAAAATCACACACAGAAGCAAACACATACACACTCACAAAAAGAGAAAAAGGGGGAAAAATAATATATCTTTGTTCCCGAAGTCCACCTTCTCAATTTGGGATGATTTATTGCCTATTCAGGTATTCCACAGATGCAAGTACATCAAGTTGACTGTGGAGATTTAAGCTGCTGCTCCTGAGGCTGCTGGGAGAAATTTCCCTTTCTCTTCTTTGTTCACACAGCTCCGGGGGGTTCAACTTTGGATTTGGACCCGCCTGGGTGTAGGTCGCCTGAGGGCGTCTGTTCTTCGCTCAGACAGGACGGGGTTAAAGGATCTGCTGATTGGGGGCTCTGGTTCACTGAGCCGGGGGGTAGGGAGGGGTGCGGATGCGGGGCAAGCCTGCGGCGGCAGAGGCCTGCATGATGTTGTACCAGCCTGAGGCGCACCGTGCGTTCTCCCAGGGAAGTTGTCCCTGGATCACGGGACCCTGGCAGTGGTGGGCTGCACAGACTCCCGGGAGGGCAGGTGTGGACAGTGACCTGTGCTTGCACACAGGCTTCTTGGTGGCTGCAGTAGCAGTCTTATCGTCTCATGCCGGTCTCTGGGGTCCACGCCGATAGCCGCAGCTTGCGCCAGTCTCTGGAGCTCCTTTAAGCAGCGCTCTTAATCCCCTCGCGCACCAGGAAACAGAGAGGGAAGAAAAAGTCTCTTGCCTCTTTGGCAGGTCCATACTTTTTCCCGGACTCCCTCCCGGCTAGCCGTGGTGCACTAACCCCTTCAGTCTGTGTTCACACAGCCACCCCCGTCCTCTCCCTGGGATCTGACCGAAGCCGGAGCCTCAGCTCCCAGCCCCCGCCTGCCCCGGCGGGTGAGCAGACAAGCCTCTCGGGCTGGTGAGTGCTGGTCGGCTCCGATCCTCTGTGCGCAAATCTCTCTGCTTTGCCCTCCACACCCCTGTTGCTGCGCTCTCCTCCATGGCTCCGAAGCTCCCCCCCTCCGCCACCCGCAGTCTCCGCCCGTGAAGGGGCTTCCTAGTGTGTGGAAACCTTTCCTCCTTCACAGCTCCCTCCCACTTGTGCAGGTCCCGACCCTATTCTTTTGTCTCTGTTTTTTCTTTTTTCTTTTGCCCTACCCAGTTACATGGGGAGTTTCTTGCCTTTTGGGAGGTCTGAGGTCTTCCGCCAGCGTTCAGTAGGTGTTATATAGGAGCAGTTCCACCTGTAGATGTATTTCTGATGTATCTGTGGGGAGGAAGGTGATCTCCGCGTCTTACTCTTTTGCCATCTTGAAGCTGCCCCAAATGGTGTTATTGACCCTTGGAAATCAACGTGATAGTCAAATTGTGCTCTGTTACCAATGAGTTCTCAATATTTAGACTATGGAAAATTTAATGAGCTTGTTTTTTGTATCAGAGTTATTTAAGCATTTTAAAGTCAGATTGACAAGCTTTTTAGATTATCTAGTGTTTTGAATTATTTCATTTCATTCTATTTTTATTCATATTTGACAGTTGACTTTGCAATAAATTCCTCTGCTGGGTAATTAATCAGTTGGATACTTTATTTTTCCACAAAATATATATAATCACTAACCTACAGTAGTAGAACTAATGAGAACATTCAAAGATACTTTAGAAAAGAGATAAAAAATTTTGGTGTGTTTCTGGGTCATTAGAAGAGATTTATTAAATAGCAATAACAAACATACTATACTTATATCTAGAAATAAGATATTTAGAAACAATTTACTAGTAAGATTCACATTTATATTATATAGTTATAAAACACTATCCCAAGAATTATAATTCCATCAAGTTTCTACTTGACATATTGTATAACCAGTAAAAGAAGAGCAATACAACAAAAGAGAAAAATTCAATTTTAGAAATCAAAAAATTCTTGCCATTTCTGGAGTATTTCAGTAAACTTGTCAGTAGTAAAACATGCATTAATTATACCACTTACAAACAGAATAAAATGGAAGCAATTAACTTTTAAGATTCATTTAAAAATAATCTACAGTTGTAAAATATTATCTTAAAGACTAATGTCTTCCATTTGAGCCATCGTATTATCACTTAATTGCTATTAGCAATAAAACTAGAAGAGTAAAAAGAAATAAAAGTGACTTTAGCAGAGACAACAAAGCATCTCCCTATGGCTCTGGATTTTCAGAACTAGACACACTGGAGGGTGGGATCAACTCAAATGGTGATCCACAATCTGTTTATAGATTGTGTGGCGGAAGACCAAATTCAGTAGTTGCTGTAGAGACATTTCCTGTTGGCAGAGAATGTGCTAGCAAAAGTCCCTCGGTGGAGATGATTCCTTAGAGGTTCCTCCTCAGGTTTCTCAGAAATTTCCCCATGGGATCCCTCTGATGGGAGGGTGAGGTGGTGAGGTGGAGGCCTCTGGGCTAGCACTTGTGTGTGTGTGTGTGTGCGCAGGGAGGGGCAGAGGGACAGTTGAATCTAAAGACAGTCATAGTATCTGCCAGTGTGAGGAGGTTTAGGAGAAATTGCTACAACAGGGCAAAACTGGCCAAATGGAAGGATCCTGCTTCTTTTGTCCTGACCCTGAGGAGATGGTATCTGGTCCAAACCTGGCACTGGATCCTGGATCTTATAACATCCTGATGTTCCTCCTTCGTCCAGCGGATTCCTTGGTAGTCCTTACCAGCCTAATGCCCCAATTGAAACATCAGGCACAGTAAGGGTACTTTTTTGAGGCATTTAAATTCTTCAGTGATTTTTTAATCTCATGCATGCATTTTTTTTCATCGTTAACAAGGTTTCTGTAAGACAAGAAAGCTGGATTTGATAACAGCGAGTGATTCTTTTGACTTTTCTGAATTTTGTAATTGTCCAGCTCTTTATAAATGTGACTGATTATTTCATCTTCTTTGAAAATATTCTATTTTTTCTGGGTAAATTCTTTCTAAATTACTTAGTGAAAATTCATTTTCTCAAGGCAGTTCAGGAAAGAATTGAAATTTCTTCTCTCCTTTTCTATCTGATTGTGGGTAAGCTTTCGCAGTTTGATGTCTTTTGATGTGATCATTAACTGCATTGTTGATTTTATTTTACTCAGTTAATTGAATATAAATTTGAATGCTGTTTTTTTTCCCCAAAAGTTCTTAAATAAGAGTTTAATTCAGCTGCATCAATCAGTTTCTTCAATACTCCTTTGGACTGATATTCTAGGTGGTCTCCACTTTCTAATGCATTCATTATATCCACTTCCAAGGGCTCACTTTTAATGACAGCCTTCTCCAAGAATAGCAGCCCAATCTTTCATCCCATAACGTTCACCCCGAAGCTTGATCTGACTTTTGTTATCATTTTGATTTGTTTTGGTGTCACTTTAGGCTTTTCTAATATATTTTTTCCTTTCGATAAGTTTGGTTGCTCTTTTTCAGTCTTCAGTTTCTTGTGAAACTGGCTTTGTGCTTCCCTGAAGTTGAGAATGTTCATCTAAAGTATCTTTTAGTGCTGTCTGAAGTTGTTCTTCATTCTTGTCATTTATTTTGAAGGCAGTTTTAGTTGTAGTTACTTGAAATTGAATATGTTTTGATGTATCTCCTAAAGTCTGAATCTTCCTTGTAATGTCATCCATTAGATTAACTAATTACAAGTATTCAGGTTTAATCTCTTTGAAAATCAATTAAGCCTAAGTAAAAATTCAGAGCTTTTCAGGTCTTTAATAGTGACCTCCAGTTATTTTATTTCTGGTAATTTGTTCTCAAGTCTGACTTGCATTAAAGTGGACTCAAGATCTCCAAATTCTTTTTTAATAAAGCTAAGGTTTTCAAAAACTTGATGTCTTTTCACCAGAGAGAGAAGGCAGTTCTCTGTTGCTAATTTATTATTTCTACTTAAGTAACAAGTTTTTTGATAGTAATAATAATAATGAAATTATGATTCTGTATACCACCATTTTTCATAGAAATCTGTGGGTACCTGGGTCTGGTTTCTGATCCCCCTAACAGTGCTGCTGTCACCTGGCACAGCATCTTCAGGATCATTGCAACACAACATCATGGCTATTAGTGGAGACTTCATGGTTCACAAGGCCCCTCTGAGCTGCCTCACGTTTGGCAAAACTGTTCTGGTCACAGCAGATTGCAGAGAACACTGCTGAGTACTCCACCCAGGACCAAGCCAGTACCTGATGTATAGGGAATACAGAAAATACTGGTTAATGGTCTCCTTTTCTTGAGTAACTTTTTTCATCCTGTGGCCTTGAAGATCTTGTCCTGCTCACCCTATCCTGCACATAGGATATGAGGCAGAGAAAATGGATAGACCTCTTCTCACGATAGCAGTTGGGCCACTTGAGCTCCTTCTGAAAACTAAACAACATACTTCAAAATAACTGTGAGCCAAAGTAGAAATCACAGGATAAATTAGAAGACATTTCTAACTAAATGATAATGAAAGTACAACATAACAAAATGCATGCGTTTCAGGTAAAAGAATGCCTACAGGAAAATAAATAACACTTAAAGCTTATATATAGAAAGAAACAAAGGTTTAAAATCAACACTTTAAGTTTCCATCTCAAAAATAAAGAGGAGCAGATTAACATAGAATTGGAATATAGAATAATAGTAGACAAAGTTAACAAAGCCAAAAGTTGGTTCTTTAAAAAGATTAATCAAATTTAATAACTCTCTGGCAAGGAATGATCAATTAAAAAACAAACTACAAATTTTCAATATCAGGAACAAAATAGCAAATATCACTGTAGATCCTATAGATAATAAAACAATGAGTAAAAAATATTATGAACAATTTTATGCCAGTAAATTTGACAACTTAGATATAATGGACACATTTCTTGAACATCAACTTATCAGAATTGACTTAAGAAGAAATAGAATATCTGAATAGCACTGAATCTCTTAAAGAAATTGAATTCATTATCCAAAACTTCCCCTGACAAAGAAAAATCTACATCTAGTTATTTTCACTAAACATTGAAAGAACAAATAAGGCCACTCTTCATTAATTGTATCAGAAGATAGAGGAGGAAGAAATATATCCCAGTTCATTTTATGAGATCAGTATAACACAAAGACATAAGAAAATAAAATTACAGAGAAATGTCACTTATGAAATCCTTATAAAAATACTAGCAAGTTGACTCTAGTAACATAAGAATTATAATACAAGATGACCAAATGGAACTTATTCCCAGAATATAAAGTTGTTTTAACATTCAAAAGCCAGTAAAATTAATGGAAGGATAAAAAAATATATAATCATCATTAGAGAGGCAGAGAAAGCATTTGTCAAAATTCAACACCAAGGGACTTCCCTGGTGACACAGTGGATGGGGCTTCACGCTCCCAATGTAGGGGGCCCGGGTTTGGTCCCTGGTCGGGGAGCTGGATCCCACGTGCATGCCGCAACTAGGGAGCCCGCCTGCCGCAACTGGGACCTGGCACAACCAAATAAATAAATAAATATTTTTTTAAAAAAAAGAAAAATTCAACACCCGTTTGTTGATATAACCTCTCAATGAACTAGAAATAGAAGGGAACTACCTCAATCAGATAAAATCTTATTTAATGGTGAAATGATGAATACTTTCCCCTTAAGATTAGAAACAAGGCAAGGGTGCCTCATCACTTTTATCTGACATTATATGCCCAAACTAGTATACTAAGACAAAAAAAAGGGTCATGAAGACTGGAAAGGAAGAAATAAAGCTATATTTTCAGATGACATGAAAATTCATGTAGAATTCACAAATTACTATTAAAAATGTGAAGTTAGAAAACTTACAGGGACAAGGTCAATATTACCAAAATAAGTATATTTTTATACTAGCAGCAAACAATTGATAAACAAATGTACAGAGCTCAAAGCTGTTCATAATGCCTCCATAAAAAATACAACAACTTAGGATTAAATTTAACAGGTGATGTATAAGACTTCTGCACTTGAAATGGAAAATTATTGCTGAGAGAAATTAAAGAAGATCTAAAGAAAGACAGAGGTATACCATTTTCATAAATTTCAAAATTGAGGAATGTTAAGACATCTCCTCTCCTCAACTGATTTTTAGATTCAATGCAATTCCAATAAAGATTCCAACAAACTATTCCTTTTAGAAATTGGCACTTGACTATAAAATAGATATGAAAAAACAATGGATTTAGAGTAGCTGAACAATTTTGAAAAAGAACCAAGTATGAGGACTTATAGTTTGAATTCAAGACTTACTGTAAATCCACAGTAATCAAGAGAGTGTGGTATTCATGTAAGAGTGTGCAAAGACGTCAGTGGAACAAAACAAATTCCATAATTAGACCTACACTTCAATGGTTCATTAGTTTTTTAAATAGTTACCAAAGGTATTCAATGGGAAAAGGAAATTTTCTTTTAGCAAATGATTCTGGAATAACTGCATACGCACATGGAAATACACATGGAAAAAATGAACTTTGCCTTCTATCTTGTACAATACAAAAAATTCAAGGTGGATCATGGATGCAAATATAAAAGCTAAAACAATAAAGCTTTTGGAGGAAAAATTAGGAGAATATCTTTGTGACTTAGGAAAGGTGAAGGGATTTTTAGACAGGTCACAGAAAACATTAGCTATAAAAGAAAAACATCAGTAAATGAACTTCAGTTTCTGAAGTTCTTCTGAAGTTCTGAACTTTGACTTCTCAAAACACCTCTTATGAAAATGAAGAGACAAGTTATGTGTTGGAAGAAAAGTCTCAATATATATGTCTGAGAATATATATATTTTCTGGAATATATAATGAATTCATACAAATCGATAAGAAAAACATGAAATAAAAAACGAGTAGGAGACTTGAATAGGTACTTTGCAAAAGAGTATGTACAAATGATCTATAAGTAAGGTACTCAATGTCAATAGTCACCAGAGAAATGCAAATTAAAACCACAACGAGATATCATTTCACATGTATTAATTTTATAACTAAAATTAAAAAGATTAAATTATCCAAATGTTATTTAGAATGTGAGACAACTGGTACTCCCATACATTGCTGGTGGGACTCTAGAATGGTTTAACCGCTTTAGATAACTGGGAATTTTAAAATAAACTAGCCATCCTAGGAACTTATCCAAGAGAAATGAATAAACATGTCCACAGAAAGACTTGCACACGACTATCCATAGCAGTTGTATTCGTTATAGCTCCCAAATAGAAAAACTGCAAAGGTTTGATCCCGAAGAATGGGTACATAACTTTCTAGATATTTCATACAATGTATGAGATATTTCATACAATGTATGAGATATTTCATACAATGAAATGCTAATTAGCAATAAAAAAGGAATGAACTACTGTTTCATGCAACAACATGGATAAATCTCAAAAGCCTTATGTTGACTTAGAGAAGCCAGACACAAGAGTACATTTATATGATTCAGTGTCTATGAAACTCAAGAATAGGCAAAACTAATCTGTAATAGAAGATATCAGCACAGTGGGTAACTGGGCGGGGGGGAATGGTTGAATGTGAATCCAGTAGAGATTTCTGGGGTAAAGAAAATGGTCTATAACTTGATAGTTGTGGTCATATAGGTTTTTACATTTTCTTCGGTTCTCACTGAATTGTAAATTTCTGCATTTCGCTTACTAAAAAAGTACAAAACTGGACAGGGATTACCTTTGAGTGAAATCAAAGCATTCTAAAACCATGTAACTGCTTCTGAATGCTAACTTGCTTCTTAAGGATCCTTTGATGTCTTGGGAAGAGCAATTGAGAATATATTAACAGAGCTTGAGTACTCTTACTTTCAGTAAATAGGATTGTTCACAACTTTTAATTGCTCTTCTCCTGCCTTCAAGGCATCTCCTGCTGCTACTCACAACCAAGATTTAAAGAGGGGTTATTGTGCGGGAAAGAGTCTCAAATTCCCCCAAATTAAGGTCCTATGGGAGTTGGTGGTAGAGGAAGCAGCAGCAGGGTAGAAATGGGAGCAAATATGGTATTCAGCTTAAGGGAGAAAAACAACCTGTCCGAATAAACAGAGATTTTGCTTAGCATTGAAACAGATTGTAATGTCCATATATGGAGCATGAGTGAACCAAGGAATTAGAAGCAGGGAGATACTCACCAGCGAGTAAACAATGTTAACTATAAGCATTCTTCATGATCCTCTGATATTTAATAGATGATAGATGTTATCAAAATATCCAATATTTGTCTACCTAATACATTGCTTTACCGGTGGGTTTGTTTGTTTGTTTATTTATTTAGTGAGGCTCCAGGTGAAGTAACCTTTTCTGTTTTTAAAATGTCAACTATTCCACATATTGTATGATTGCATTTATATGAAACATCCAAAATAGATAAAGCTATAGAGACAGAAAACATTAGTGGTTGCCTTGGGTTGGGGAGTTATAGGGGTTATAGCTAAGGGGTACAGTGTGTCTTTTTTTGGGGTGATAAAAATGTTCTAAAATTGATTGTGGTGATGGTTTGACAACTCTGAATATACTAAACACTATTGAATTGTACATTTTAAATGGGTGAATTACTTGATACGTGAATGATATCTCAATAAAGCTGTTAAAAAATATCAGCTTTAGTCAGCAGTTAATTTTAATTGCAGTTAAAAAACTTCCAGCAGGTAAAAATATTTGCCTTTGAAAACCTGAGTCACACCACCAGAAAGGATCACTGATAGACTCCTAGATTATCTCATCCCCTGAGGGATTCAGGGAAAGGGAGAATAGCCAGGGTTTAAGTTGCTTTTCCTTCAGCACGAAAAGGCTTTTGCTGCCCTGCCCCACTGTAGTTTTACATTTCTCCCAGATGTCTTCTCGGAGCTTCGAGGATTGCATTAGAAGTGAGCTGAGGTCCCCGCGTAAAGGTGGCCATCATGTGCTGGAAGTAACAGGACTTGTGCTTGAAATCCTTCTGGCAGTTTTAAATTGTGCTAATGTAAGAAAGTGAACTGCATACTTGTAACCCCTTTTATATCCATATTCTAAAAAACGGGGATGAAAACATATATAGTGTAGCCCACAGAGGGACAATGACTTACTACATTTCACGTCTTATCAATAGTCATAACACCTGGGAGGTAGAAGGTGTTCAGTAAGTAGTTGAAGGCTCCTGTGCTTTGAAAAATTATAAATTGCCATTAAAAATGTAACACTAATTAGTCTGTGAAGACAGTAATTGTTTTGTAACTCTTTATACTGGTCACAGTGCCATTTAAATGTCAAGTGTGGGAACCAAGAAGTATAGTAGAAAGATCACAGGTTTGGGAATTAGACATGCCTGGGTTTAAATCCCCTCTGCCCCAACGCTATCAAATTACTTAATGCTTTAAGCCTCTATTTCTTCATAAAATGGAGAGGTTGAAACTCATAGAGTTGTTATGAAATCTAAATCAAAGAAGGTAAACTGTCTAGCAAAATCTCTGGCATATTTAAAGCATACATTAAGGGACTTCCCTGGTGGTGCAGTGGTTAAGAATCCACATGCCAGTGCAGGGGACATGGGTTTGAGCCCTGGTCCAGGAAGATCCCATATGCTGTGGAGGAACTAAGTTCGTGTGCCACAACTACTGAGCCTGTGCTCTAGAGCCCGCAAGCCACAACTACTGAAGCCCACAAGCCACAGCTACTGAAGCCTGTGCGCCTAGAGCCCGTGCTCCATAACAAGACAAGCCACCGCAAAAAGAAGCCCGCGCACCACAACGAAGAGTAGCACCTGCTCGCCGCAACTAGAGAAAGCCCGTGCACAGCAACGAAGACCCAATGCAGCAAAAAATAAATAAATTTATAAAAAAAAAGTGTGCCCCCATTCTGAAACTGCTCATACTTAAAAATAATTAAAAAAATAAAGTATACATTAAATGATGGTCCTTTCCTGTATTTAACGGTTGAAAACAATCACTGTCCTATTCAAATATAGATATGAATTATTTCCAAATAAAGTATTGAATTAAGTTGTGTATTATCTATGGAAGTGTTATAAAATTATTGTTAAAAACACCCTGGGGACTTCCCTGGTGGTCCAGTGGTTAAGACTTTGCCTTCCAATGCAGGGGGTGCAGGTTTGATCCCTGGTCGGGGAGCTAAGGTCCCACATGCCTCAGGGCCAAAAAACCAAAACATAAAACAGAAACGATATTATAACAAATTCAATAAAGACTTCAAAAATGGTCCACATTAAAAAGACATCTTTTAAGAAAACCAAAAAAACATTCTGGATCAATGTTCACTGCAGCACTATTTACAATAGCCAGGACATGGAAGCAACCTAAGTGTCCATTGAAAGATGAATGAATAAAGAAGATGTGGCACATATATACAATGGAATATTACTCAGCTATAAAAAGAAATGAAATTAAGTTATTTGTGGTAAGATGGATGGACCTAGAGTCTGTCATACAGAGTGAAGTAAGTCAGAAAAAGGAAGACAAATACCGTATGATAACACATATATATGGAATCTAAAAAAAAAAAAAAGGTTCTGATGAACCTGAGGAAGGACAGAAATAAAGACACAGAAGTAAAGAATGGACTTGAGGACACGGGGTTGGGGAAGGGTAAGCTGGGACGAAGTGAAAGAGTAGCATTGACATATATACACTACCTAATGTAAAATAGATAGCTAGTGGGAAGCAGCTGCATCACACAGGGAGATCAGCTCCGTGCTTTGTGACCACCTAGAGGGGTGGGATAGGGAGGGTGGGAGGGAGACGCAAGAGGGAGGGGATACGGGGATATGTATACATAAAACTGATTCACTTTGTTATACAGAAAATAACACAACATTGTAAAGCAATTATAGTCCAATAAAGATATTTAAAAAAATTCTGGGTGAATCAAATTTTTTTTTTTGCGATACACGGGCCTCTCACTGTTGTGGCCTCTCCCGTTGTGGAGCACAGGCTCCGGACGCGCAGGCTCAGCGTCCATGGCTCACGGGCCCAGCCACTCCATGGCATGTGGGATCTTCCCGGACCGGGGCACGAACCCATGTCCCCTGCATCGGCAGGTGGGCTCTCAACCACTGCGCTACCAGGGAAACCCTGGGTGAATCAAATTTTGAATGAAAAATACAATGATAAAAATTCTAGAAAAATATACATGATTTAATGAAGGCATACAGAAGATCTTTCTAAGCAGGACATGAAAGCAAAGATGCAAAGTGTAATACTGATAAATTAAAATACCTAGAATTTAAATTTGTATATGGAAAAACCAGAGTAAACTATTGAAAGACTACAAACATGGGAAAATATTTGACAAAGACCTGATATTCTTAACATATAAGGCCCCTGCACATCAATAAAGAATCAATCAACTAAATTAAAAATGGATAAAAGACATAGGCATCCAACAGAAGAACTATAAAAAGCTAATAACCATGTAAAAAAAGTCATTTACTAATAATTTTAAAATATCAATTTAAATTTGAGATTCATTTTTTTACCTGTATATTTTGCGAAGATTTAAAGCAGTGCTGTCTGAAACATACACCAAAATAGACTATATTCTAGGTCACTGAACAAATGGTAACAAATTTACCAGCATTGAAATTGTGTTTTTTCTGATCAAAATAGAATTAAATAAGAAATCAATAATAGAAAGAAAAGGAAAAATTTTCATACACTTGGGAACTAAAACAACCCATTGCTAAATAATCCAGAAATCAAAGAGCAAGTCCCAAGGGAAATTAAAAAAAAAATACATCAATTGAATGAAAATGAAAATACAACATACCAAAATTCGTGGGACTCAGCTAAATTTCACTCTGTACCTAGACTGAACTTTATAGCGTTAAGTGCATGCATTAGAAAAGATGAAAAGTCTCACATCAACAGTCTTAAGTTCCCCCCTCAAGAACCCAGAAAAAGAAGCAAAATAAACCCAAAATCGAAGGAAGGAAATATTATATGTACAAGCAGAAATCAGTGGAGTTGAAATCAGAAAAATAATAGAGAAGATTAATAAAACAAGAACTTGTTCTTTAAAATGATCAGTAAAATTGACCAACTTTGAGAAAGATTGGCAAAGAAAAAAAGAAACAGATTACTAATATCAGGAATGGAAAAGGTAATAACACTATAATACCCTGCAGACATAAAAAGGATAATAAGAGAATACTACAAATTATTCTCTCTATATAAACATGACAACTTAGATATAATGTACCAATTCCTTGAGAAACAAATGATTACAACTCACCTAATAAGTATGAATAATCTGAATAGATCTATAGCTATAAGGAAAATTGATTTTGTAACTTAAAAACTCCCCCAAAAGATGTTTCCAGGCCCAGATGGTTACACTGGAGAATTCCACCAAACATTCAAAAATATTTAACACTGATTTTACACAATCTCATCTGAAAAAATAAAAGGGAATACTCCCATCTCATTTTATGAGGACAGAATTACTCTGATACCAAAACCAAGTAAAGACAATGCAAAAAAACAAAACAACTACAGACCAATGTCTCTCATGAACTTAGGCACAAAAATCCTTAACAAAATATTAGCAAACTGAATCAACAATATATACAAAGAATTATACAACATGATGACCAAATAGGATTTATTCTAGTTGTGCAAGGTTGATTTAATATTTGAAAATCAGTCAATGTAATCCATCTTGTTAACAGCTAATGATGATAAATCATATGATCATATCAGCTGATGCAAAAGAAAACATTTGACAAGATCCTACACCCAGTGATGATAAAAACTTTCTGTAAGTTAGTACTAAAGAGGAATTACCTCAACTTGTTAAAGAACACTGCTATACTACAAAACATTTACAGCTAACATTCTACTTAATGGTGAAGCACCTTGTGCTTGCCATCTAAGATGAGAACAAGGCAAGAAGTCTGCTCTTATCACTTTTATTTAACATACTTTTAGAAGTGCTTTATTTGTAATAGCTCAAAATTTTGAATGACTTAAGATAGAGCAATAAAGTAGTATGTTCATTCTGTGGAATACTGTGTAGCAATAAAAAGGGGAAAAAAACAATGTGACAACTTAGATGGATTCGGGGCTATAAATGCTGAATTTTAAAAAGTTCTTAAAATGTTGCCTACTATATAATTCCATTTATGTAACATTCTTGAAATCACACAATTATAGAGATGGAAAACAGATTAGTGGTTTCCAGAGATTAAAGACGGGGTTGGGAGTAGGAGGGAAAAAGATGTGGCTATGAAAGGGCAACGTGAAGAATCCTTGTGGTAATAGAAATGCTCTGTATCTTGACTATCACTGTCAATATCCTGGTTCTGATATTATACTGTAGCTTTATGTTACCACTGGGGAAAACTGGATAAAGGGTATAGGGAGTCTCTCTGTATTATTTTTATTAAGACATGTGAGTCTATTAAAGTGAAAAGTCTAATTTAAAAAACTATAAACAATAATGTTATGAAAAATGGGCATTCTCATATACTTTTCTTTTTGGATAAAAGATTGGTTCAACATTTTAAAGGAATGTATTTTTTAAATTGCATATCTTAACTAGGAATTCTACTTTTAGGGCTTCGTCTTAAAGAAATCCCTTCATAAAATGCTTATTTTAGCATTTAATGCACATAATGGTATAAATTATATATATAGATATATATATATACATACCTATATATATTCAATATGTAGTTCATCAGTAGGGTTACAGGTAAAACTAATGGTACAAATTATATATATATAGTTCATCATAAGGGAGTAGGGTACAGGTAAAACTAGAGTATGTTCATATAAATGAATATTCAGAGATGACCAGAGAAATAATCATGATGTATTATCAAGTGAAAAAATCAAGTTTAAAGCAACAGTTTCCACTCTTGTGAAACAATATATATGCTTATACAAGTGTAGGAAAAAACCAGAACAAATAGAGATGAAGTTGTAAACAGTTCACCATCGCCCCCACCCTGGAGTGAGGTGAGAGTACAAGAAATTAACACTGTATATTTTATGTATTCCTGCATTGCTCTCTTTTTTCATTAGATACATTTCTAATTATGACATAAGCAATAAGTATCCGCATAGGATTTTTACATTTAAAGAGGCACCTTTTTATATGCACAATCTCATTTAGTAGTCAAACAGCCAATCAAGACTGTGTCCTGGGCTTCCCTGGTTGGCGCAGTGGTTGGGAGTCCGCCTGCCGATGCAGGGGACACGGGTTCATGCTCCGGTCCGGGAAGATCCCACGTGCCGCGGAGCGGCTGGACCCGTGAGCCATGGCCGCTGAGACTGCACGTCCGGAGCCTTTGCTCCGCAACGGGAGGGACCACAGCAGTGAGAGGCCCGCGTACCGCAAAAAAACCCCACAAAACTGTGTCATTTTGAAAGCCTATAGAGTAGGAGGAAACTCCTACCCACTCCTTCAGCAGGTGTCCTTCAACTGCTGCATTACTCAGTTCAACCTCTAATGGCTTACACTGCATTCAGGATGTGTTGCGCGACACTAAATTTTCTTCAATATGTGTCTTGTATATACCCAAGGCGTTCTTGTGATAATGAAGGCAGGGCCATATTGAGTTTCTTTTGTTGTCTCCCCAGTGATGGGGGATGCAGTCCTCAGCTCAAAATGAGCCTTAAGGAGTTCATTATCTGGCTTAACATCATCTTCTAAATTAGCATCTAATTGCAACTCATCAAATCAAGTATACAGTATTCTTTTCAATTGCCTAATAATGAAGGTAAGAGAGGAGAATCACAGAAGGCCCTCAAATTGATAAAGGTTGATACGGAATTCTTGCACCCCGAAACTGAGAGCCACTTTTCTCTGGAAGTGTAATGACATGGCTTAAACCAGCTAGCATCTCATTACTAACATGTTTTTCATTTAAAGATAAAACACTGTTTTGCCAGGAGCCACTTCTATACTACATCTTCTACTCATGTTGAGTTTACTGGGCTGCTGTTAAAGGGGGAATTTGACTCTGTTGACAAGTTGTCTGACCCTGAAACTGTAAAAGTTCAACTATCTTGCTGTCAGTTCGACCTCTCATTAAAACTTTTGGCTCCTGCCTGCTTCTGGTTATGTTAACCATGGGGTGGGTTTTTCAATGCAGTTAAAGGATCAAGACCAAAGTTTTGAAATCTGATCAACAGTCATAGTCCTGTTTATGATCTCTTACCACAAATGATCTGTTAGGCTGTCTCCTATTAATCATCGCTTGAAAAGGAGGAGGGTGTCACTTTGTCTTATCTTTTGTGCGTAGAAATGTTCCCCTTCATTTAACCTTACTGGAGGAGACTATAATAATTGTTTCTCTTGCTGATGGGTGGCCATTGTATTACTGTTTGCTCCCTCATTCAAGTTGGTGGGTGGCATTTATAGTGTGAGCGTTCCATCCTTCTGGTGGTTGAGGGGTTGAGGACTGGGGGGAAGAGGTAAAGCTAAGGAGGCAAAAGCTACCTCCAGGATGAGATTCCAAAGTAAGCTGAAAGGGTTCCCATCCTAGCAACCCTCAAAAAATACATAGAAACACATCTGTCCCTTATTTTTTCAGCTTGCTTTATGGTGAGTCATTCAAGTTCTTAAAACCATACAATTACACATGCTAACAGCAGGGAAAAAGAGTAGATAATAAACCTGGCAAGGGTAATTTAACCAAACCATGCGTATCAGTGGTTTATACCAATAAGGGAGATTTAAGAATTCTTTTCAAGACACACACGCAATTCTCTCTGTATATATATATATACACACACACATATGTATATATGTATATATATATATAAATAAAATATACAAACATATACGTATAAACACATATGCACATTCGCATGTATACACACATATACAGACATATATGTACACACACATAATATCTCTAGTACATTCAGAGGAGAGAGTATAGGGGGTGTTCCATTGGAGAAATGCAGTGTAAAATAAATGTGGTTATAGGATTAAAACAACAAACAAAATTCACTCCTGTATGCTAAGTTATCATACTCCTGCAATCTGGCAAAGAAAAGTCCCTTCTGAGAGAATTATCATGAAAAAAATTTAACAGTTTAAGAACTAAAGAACAATTGAATGTATGTAAATCATTGATTTCTTTAAGGAAATGAGTAGGGCACACAACCTTACTATGCACGCATAGTTTGTGCTGACACCATTGTATTTGTTAAACTCCCACTGTGTGTGTGTGTGTGTATGTATATACACATATACGTATATACACATATACATATATGCACATACACATATGTGTGTGTGTGTATACATACACTTAATGTTGTTCTGAAGTCATTTGAAAAAAAAATCTGGAGAGTAATCCCTCATGAAACATTTTTAATATGCTGTAAAGAAATGAAGAAATAGAACTACTTATAGATAAGACATCCCTCAAGGAAAGGAATCTACCAGATCACTGGGTCTCAGGTAATCTCTTTAATATATTTGATATAGCTTTATAGATGTTCGTAGGATTGCCTTAGTGGCTCAGGGAAAGACTGTAATTACTTAAAGTTACCCATAAGAGTGACCCTTAGACCTTAACATTTATTCTTACAAAATAGTTCTCTAAGTAGTTTTTGCTTAAATCATGATTTACCACAGAATGAAAAAGTAAAGTTATTGATTTTTTCAATGCTTATAGTTATTTTAGCATTTTATAAATGTTTATTTAAAAAGTATATTTTTGAAAATAGCTGATAAAATGTTGGGAAGACCTTTATTTACTCCATGAAATTTGCATTACCTCTACTTAATAGTTCATCAGATCTTTAACTTCTCTATCTCACCTTCTTGTCCAGTATAATAAAATAAACGTGTTTCTTACCTGGGATTATTTTAAGCATAGTTAACAGGCCCATAAGAGATATCTGTATATCTATATCTATGTCTCACATACATATGTACCCAGCGTACTTCTTTTTAGTAATCTTAAAAGATAATTTAGGGACTTCCCTGGTGGCGCAGTGGTTAAGAATCCGCCTGCCAGTGCAGGGGCCACGGGTTCGAGCCCTGCTCCAGGAAGATCCCACATGCCACAGAGCAACTAAGCCCATGCACCACAATTACGGAGCCTGTGCTCTAGACCTCACGAGCCACAACTACTGAGCCCGTGTGCCACAACTACTGAAGCCCATGTGCCTAGAGCCCCTGCTGCACAACAAGAGAAACCACTGCAATGAGAAGGTTGCATACCACAATGAAGAGTAGCCCTGCTCACCAAAACTAGAGAAGGCCCGCACGTGGCAACAAAGACCCAATGCAGCCAAAAATAAAATAAATAAATTTATTTAAAAAGAAAAGGGATAATTTAATTCAGGACCTGAAGTTGCCATTTGTCTCTAATGTAAAACAATCTGTTACTCAGTATTATATGTTGTCATGATGTATTAATAGCTTTTATGCATTTGGCTGCATATGTATGTATGATATTGGTCCTAAGAGTATTTCAAGGTGCATTTTTTGCACCTGAATATGAAAGCCACCCTAGTTTTAGTAGCACACTTTGAATTAGTGGTTTTACTCATTTTCCCAATTAAGAGTACTTTGAATGTTATGTGTGTATGTGTTCTGAGAAAAGAATTTATGCATGAATCTGAATTCAGGGCACGTTAAAAATATATCTACCCTAGAGCATTTTTACCTTAAATGTATTTCACTTTGTACATATGACATAATTTCAACAACTTCATGTAGTCCATTTAAGTAGTAGTTTTCCTTTGAAATACAAAGTGAGTAAAATTTTTTTGTTCATGTTTTATATACTTATAATTGAGATTTGGAGATTATTATATTTTAAAAAAATATTTATTTATTTTGTCTGCCCCAGGTCTTAGTTGTGGCACATGGGATCTTCATTGTGGCATGCGGGCTTCTTAGTTGCAGCATGCAGACTCTTAGTTGTGGCATGCATGTGGGATCTAGTTCCCCAACCAGGGATCGAACCCGGGCCCCCTGCATTGGGAGTATGGATTCTTACACACTGGACCAGCAGGGAAGTCCCTAGAGATTATTATTATTATTATTTTTTTAAATTTTATTTATTTATTTATGGCTGTGTTGGGTCTTTGTTTCTGTGCGAGGGCTTTATCTAGTTGCGGCAAGCGGGGGCCACTCTTCATCACGGTGCGCGGGCCTCTCACTATCGCGGCCTCTCTTGTTGCGGAGCACAAGCTCCAGATGCGCAGGCTCAGTAGTTGTGGCCCACGGGCCCAGTTGCTCCGCGGCATGTGGGATCCTCCCAGACCAGGGCGCGAACCCATGTCCCCTGCATTGGCAGGCAGACTCCCAACCACTGCGCCACCAGGGAAGCCCCCTAGAGATTATTTTTAAAAATGTTTTCTATAAGAATTTTCATGACATGAAAATTTAGGAATGGTATATACTTTTTATTATTGTGAATTTCTTAAGTTATTAATGAATGAAGGAGAGTTACAAACTGAACTCCTTTGAGTGATATGATAGTCACCCTCTGTTTTCCTTAGAGCCCATTATAAGATGTATCTGATTTTTAGTCTTTGCTCTTGTAGTGTATGATATTTTGGGGTGTTTGGGTCAAGTAACTAACTTAACAGGATTGCTAAAAAAAACTTGCATCAAATGGTTTATAAATCCAAAGCAGTAGTAATGTAACAATCACAGGATATTAGTGGCATCCAACAGTAAGTATTTATTCTCATACTCATGGGTCAGCCGGGGTGGCTCTGCTTTAGGCTTGGGTCTATGAGACAGCTGGGATAGCTCTGCTCCATGTATCTAATTTGGGAACCCAGAAGCCGTTTATACCTGGGGCAAGTTTTTCTCAAGGTAGATGCTGAAAGGGAGCTAAGAGAATGCATGCCTCCTAAGGGCTGGAGTACTATCACTTCTACCCATATTCCCTTGGCCAAAGCAAGTCATATAGCTAAGCCTAGTATCAATGGAGTAGGGAAAATAATTTGCCTAATTGTGGGTAGAGAGTGAATGTTTGCTAAACTATAATCTACTACAGATTTTAAGTATTTTTGATCTCTTTGTCATAATTTGAGAATTTGTACTTTTTCCTATTCACTGAATTTTCATTAGGACTAGCTTTGGAATCCCTGGCTCTTCATAAATGGTCTGTCTTTAAAGTAGTGATCTTAGGTTGCAGTTTCATGGAAGAGTATGTGCCATTTTCTCATGGAATTCTTGGCCAGAATACCATATGTTTTATGGTATTTGTTACCTATTCATGGTCCTGCTCTTAAGATGCACATATGTCACAAACTATTTCACAGACATCACACCCAGCATCTATGGATCCGTTCTAATATTTATGTTTACAACTTTAAAAAATAGAATTTTGATTGATTTGAAATGACTATCATAGCAAAATTACTTAATCTTTCCTTGATTAAATATATTCATTTTCTATTGCTATGTAAAAATTACTACAAATTTAGCTGTATAAAATAATATATATTTATTCTTTCTCAGTTTCCATGAGTCAGGAGTCCAGGCATATCTTAACTGGATCTTCTGCACAGGTGTGAGACCCTGCAAACAAGGTATCAGCCAGACTGTGATCCTTTCGGAAGCTTGGCATTCTCTTCTAATTTCATGTAGTGTTAGCAGCATTCAGTTTCTTGCAGTTGTAGGACTGAAATCCTATTGTCTTGCTCACTTGCTTTCCACCCCCAGAGGCACCTGAAGTCCCTTGCCACTGCGTCATCACAGGCCTGCTCACAATATAGCAACTTACTTCTTCAAAACCAGCAGAAGAATCTCTCACTTCAGTCTGCTGAACTGGAGTTTTATATAATGTAATGTAATCACAGAAGTGACTACCCATCACCTTTGCCATGTAATGTAGCCTCACTAAGGGAATTACTATTTCACCACTTTTGCCACGTTCTGTTAGAAGAAATCAGTAGGTCCCTTTACCACTCAAAGAGAGGGGCTTATACAAAGGTTTGGGTCATGGGGGAGTCATCTTAGAATTCTGCCTACCTCACATCATAGTCTACCAAATAAAGGCCACAAATCGAGCACTTGGAAGAATCATAGTTATCTCCAGAAATTCCAGCTTCTTTGCCCAGGAGCTATCATTCGAGACATTGAAAGCAGTAGGTGATTAGTGGCTACAAGGCTAATCTAAATTCCTGAGGACTAACATTCCTCAAAAATATTGGAGGAATCTTAATCTGAACCTAAGAAATATTATCAGTGGTGTGATGGGCATAGAAGGGGGTAGCTACTTCTTCAAAAAAATAGAAAAAAAAAAAAGAATAAAACAACTAACAGTAACACCTAGGTTTTAAAATCATGCCTAGCTTGTGTTTGACAATCTTTCTGATAGCCCAAATACTATAAATTTAGTTGACGATAACAGAACAGATGGAAAAAACATATGGCTTGTAGGTAGTGTGTGGTGGTTGATATTTGCGGTACATTAGGGGAATTTATTTTATTTTGTGTCTTTCCTTGTGTAACTTTATGATACTTTATCAAGTAAATTTTATAAAACCTTTTTTTTTGACTTACCTATGTTATAGCTATTAAACTCTCTTTATGACTTGAACATTACATTAAAAAAAGATTAGTTTCATAATTATTTCACAGTAGGCATTTAGGTACACTGGCAGGAAGACTATTTCATTCAGGAAAGCATATCTGTAGCCATTTGGTTATCATGTAGAGTCCTTGGATAGAGACTACACAGGTAAAAGAGGCAAAAATTTAAGGAGATTAATTCGATGAAGGACTATTGAAGAAGGTCAGATTAACTGGCATTTAGATTAGACATTTATCTAAAATACGAACAAAATCCTACAGGTCTTCATTTAACACTAGTTTCTATAACTCCACGTTTTCTAAGGAAAACTTAGTCAACAAATCAGTGTGTACTGACAATGCTACTTTTTGATCCTGTTATAAGAAGAAAATTTTAATGTACAGAAAATGGCATAAACACAGTTGTTTAAATATGATCCTCAATTTGATTTTTTAGGCTAGACAGCAGCCGTAGAAACCGTGTATCTTGAGGTTTATCTGAATTGAAGTGCAACTTTCTGATGTTTGCCTATTAGTATTCCTGTGATTTCTAAAAAACATAATCAAAGAATTTATATTTTTTAAGGGCTTTTCAAAGGGCAAGATGAGAAAAGAATATCTCTCTTTAGAGGGAGTAGGGATAAAGATAGACTTGGGAAATTCAATGTAAATAAGTATGTGTGAAAATTCCTATTGCTTTTGGCTATTTAATAGCATGTCTACACTAATGAGGCCGTATTAAAATAAAAATTGAACTCATGGCAATATTTCTTCTCTAGGATTCATTCAGTTTCTTGACATGACTCTTTTTCCTTTGCCTTACCTCTTACATCAATATATTGACCATGTATTCCTGGTTATCTCAGTAAATGAAGCACTTTCTTTTAATCTCATCTATATTACTTTCGTTAAGTAGCTGAATATATGGGTGCTCCCTGTTTGCTTGCTTTTGAATGCTCTGATATACACACACACACACAAACCACTAGAGTAGAATGAAAAGAGATGTTCTAGACTATCTCATTTTACAATAAAGTATCCATTTATTGTGTATACTTCTCTTGCCCCCGAACACAAACAAGTGAAATAATGTATTTAGGCAAATTTTAAACTTCCAATAAAAATATATTCAGGTTTAAGTAGTCAGTAGTGTTCATTTTAAAATATTATTAAAAGAACCAAACATGCTTTCATATTCTTTCTTTCTTTATTTATTTTACATCTTATTGGAGTATAATTGCTTTACAATGGTGTGTTATTTTCTGCTTTATAACAAAGTGAATCAGTTATACATATACATATGTTCCCATATCTCTTCCCTCTTGCGTCTCCCTCCCTCCCACCCTCCCTATCCCACCCCTCTAGGTGGTCACAAAGCACCGAGCTGATCTCCCTGTGCTATACGGCTGCTTCCCACCAGCTATCTATTTTATGTTTGGTAATGTATATATCTCCATGCCACTCTCTCACTTTGTCACAGCTTACCCTTCCCCCTCCCCATATCCTCAAGTCCATGCTCTAGTAGGTCTGTGTCTTTATTCCCGTCTTACCCCTAGGTTCTTCATGACATTTTTTTCCCCCTTAGATTCCATATAGATGTGTTAGCATACAGTATTTGTCTTTCTCTTTCTGACTTACTTCACTCTGTATGACAGACTCTAGATCCATCTACCTCACTACAAATAACTCAATTTCATTTCTTTTTATGGCTGAGTAATATTCCATTGTATATATGTGCCACATCTTCTTTATCCATTCATCCGATGATGGACACTTGGTTGCTTCCATCTCTTGCCTATTGTAAATAGAGTTTCAATGAACATTTTGGTACATGAGTTTTTGAAATATGGTTTTCCCAGGGTTATATATGCCCAGTAGTGGGACTGCTGGGTCATATGGTAGTTCCATTTGTAGTTTTTTAAGGAACTTTAAACTGTTCTCCATAGTGGCTGTAACAATTTACATTCCCACTAACAGTGCAAGAGGGTTCCCTTTTCTCCACCCCCCTCTCCAGCATTTATTGTTTCTAGGTTTTTTGATGATGGCCATTCTGACTGGTGTGATATGATACCTCATTGTAATTTTTTTTTTTTTGCAGTACATGGGCCTCTCACTGCTGTGGCCTCTCCCTTGGCGGAGCACAGGCTCTGGACACTCAGGCTCAGCAGCCATGGCTCACGGGCCCAGCCACTCCGAGGTATGTGGGATCCTCCCGGATCAGGGCATGAACGCATGTCCCCTGCATTGGCAGGCGGACTCTCAACCGCTGCGCCACCAGGGAAGCCCTCATTGTAATTTTGATTGGCATTTCTCTAATGATTAATGATGTTGAGCATTCTTTCATGTGTTTGTTGGCAATCTGTATATCTTCTTGGGAGAAATGTCTATTTAGGTCTTCTGCTCATTTTTTGATTGGGTTGTTTGTTTTTTCGTTATTGAGCTGCATGAGCTGCTTGTAAATTTTTGAGATTAATCCTTTGTCAGTTGCTTCATTAGAAAATATTTTCTCCCATTTTGAGGATTGTCTTTTGGTCTTGTTTATGGTTTCCTTTGCTGTGCAAAAGCTTTTAAGCTTCATTAGGTCCCATTTGTTTATTTTTGTTTTTATTTCTATTTCTCTAGGAGGTGGGTCAAAAAGGATATTGCTGTGATTTATGTCATAGAGTGTTCTGCCTATGTTTTCCTCGAACAGCTTGATGGTGTCTGGCCTTACATTTAGGTCTTTAATCCATTTTGTGCTTATTTTTGTGTATGGTGTTAAGGAGTGTTCTATCCTCATACTTTTACATGTACCCATCCAGTTTTCCCAGCACCACTTATTGAAGAAGCTGTCCTTTCTCCACTGTACATTCCTACCTCCTTTATCAGAAATTAGGTAACCATATGTGCATGGGTTTATCTCTGGGCTTTCTATCCTGTTCCATTGATCTATATTTCTGTTTTTGTTCCAGTACCATACTGTCTTGATTACTGTAGCTTTGTAGTATAGTCTAAAGTAAGGAAGCCTGATTCCTCCAGCTCCATTTTTCATTCTCAAGATTGCTTTGGCTATTCGGGGTCTTTTGTGTTTCCGTACAAATTGTGAAATTTTTTGTTCTAGTTCTGTGAAAAATGCCATTGGTAGTTTGTTAGGGATTGCATTGAATCTGTAGATTGCTTTGGGTAGTAGAGTAATTTTCACCATGTTGATTCTTCCAATCCAAGAACATGGTATATCTCTCCATCTATTTGTATCATCTTTAATTTCTTTCATCAGTGTCTTATAATTTTCTGCATACAGGTCTTTTGTCTCCTTAGGTAAGTTTATTCCTATTTTATTATTTTTGTTGCAATGGTAAATGGGAGTGTTTTCTTAATTTCAATTTCAGATTTTTCATCATTAGTGTGTAACAATGCCAGAGATTTCTGTGCATTAATTTTGTATCCTGCTACTTTACAAAATTCGTTGATTAGCTCTAGTAGTTTTCTGGTAGCATCTTTAGAATTCTCTATGTATGGTATCATGTCATCTTCAAACAGTGACAGCTTTACTTCTTCTTTTCCAGTTTGGATTCCTTTTATATCCTTTTCTTCTCTGATTGCTGTGGCTAAAACTTCCAAAACGATGTTGAATAAGAGTGGTGAGAGTGGGCAGCCTTGTCTTGGTCCTGATCTTAGTGGAAATGGTTTCAGTTTTTGACCATTGAGGATGATGTTGACTGTGGGTTTGTCATATATGGCCTTTATTATGTTGAGGAAAGTTCCCTCTATGCCTACTTTCTGCAGGGTTTTTATCATAAATGGGTGTTGAATTTTGTCGAAAGCTTTCTCTGCATCTATTGAGATGATCATAGGTTTTTCTCCTTCAATTTGTTAATATGGTGTATCACGTTGATTGATTTGTGTATATTGAAGAATCCTTGCATTCCTGGAATAAACCCCACTTGATCGCGGTGTATGATGCTTTTAATGTGCTGTTGGATTCTGTTTGCTAGTATTTTGTTGAGTATTTTTGCATCTATATTCATCAGTGATATTGGCCTGTAGTTTCTTTTCTTTGTGACATCCTTGTCTGGTTTTGGTATCAGGGTGATGGTGGCCTTGTAGAATGAGTTTGGGAGTGTTCCTCCCTCCGCTATATTTTGGAAGAGTTTGAGAAGGATAGGTGTTAGCTCTTCTCTAAATTTTTGATAGAATTCGCCTGAGAAGCCCTCTGGTCCTGGGCTTTTGTTTGTTGGAAGATTTTAAACCACAGTTTCAATTTCAGTGCTTGTGATTGGTCTGTTCATATTTTCTATTTCTTCCTGATTCAGTCTTGTCAGGTTGTGTGTTTCTAAGAATTTGTCCATTTCTTACAGGTTGTCCATTTTATTCGTATAGAGTTGCTTGTAGTAATCTCTCATGATCTGTATTTCTCCAGTGTCAGTTGTTACTTCTCCTTTTTCATTTCTAATTCTATTGATTTGAGTCTTCTCCCTTTTTTTCTTGATAAGTCTGGCTAATGGTTTATCAATTTTGTTTATCTTCTCAAAGAACCAGCTTTTAGTTTTATTGATATTTGCTGTCGTTTCCTTCATTTCTTTTTCCTTTATTTCTGATCTGATATATATGATTTCTTTCTTTCTGCTAACATTGGAGGTTTTTTGTTCTTCTTTCTCTAATGCTTTAGGTGCAAGTTCAGGTTGTTTATTCGAGACGTTTCCTGTTTCTTAAGGTAGGATTGTGTTGTTATAAACTTCCCTCTTAGAACTGCTTTTGCTGCATCCCATAGGTTTTGGGTCGTCGTGTCTCCATTGTCATTTGTTTCTAGGTATTTTTTGATTTCCTCTTTGATTTCTTCAGTGATCACTTGGTTATTAAGTAGTGTATTGTTTAGCCTCCATGTGTTTGTAGTTTTTACAGGTCTTTTCCTGTAATTGATATGTAGTCTCATAGCGTTGTGGTCAGAAAAGATACTTGATACAATTTCAATTTTCTTAAATTTACCAAGGCTTGATTTGTGACCCAAGATATGATCTGTCTTGGAGAATGTTCCATGAGCACTTGAGAAGAATGTGTATTGTGTTGTTTTTGGATGGAATGTCCTATAAATATCAATTAAGTCCATCTTGTTTAATGTATCCTTTAAAGCTTGTGTTTCCTTATTTATTTTCATGTTGGATGATCTGTCCATTCGTGTAAGTGGGGTGTTAAAGTCCTGTACTATGAATGTGTTACTGTCGATTTCTCCTTTTATGGCTGTTAGTATTTGCCTTATGTATTGAGGTGCGTAAATATTTACAATTGTTATATCTTCTTCTTGGATCGATCCCTTGATCATTATGTAGTGTCCTTCTTTGTCTCTTCTAATAGTCTTTATTTTAAAGTCAATTTTGTCTGATATGAGAATTGCTACTCCAGCTTTCTTTGGTTTCCATTTTCATGGAATATCTTTTTCCATCCCCTCACTTTCAGTCTGTATGTGTCTCTAGGTCTGAAGTGGGTCTCTTGTAGACAATATATATATGGGTCTTGTTTGTGTATCCATTCAGCCAGTCTGTGTCTTTTGGTGGGAGCATTTAATCCATTTACATTTAAGGTAATTATCGATATGTATATTCCTATTCCCATTTTATTAATTGTTTTAGTTTTGTTTTTGTCAGTCTTTTCCTTCTCTGTGTTTCTTGCCTAGAGAAGTTCCTTTAGCATTTGTTGTAAAGCTGGTTTGGTGGTGCTGAGCTCTCTCAGCTTTTGCTTGTCTGTAAAGGTTTTAATTTCTCCATCAACTCTGAATGAGATCCTTGCTGGGTAGAGTAATCTTGGTTGTAGGTTTTTCTCCTTCATCACTTTAAATGTGTCCTGCCACTCCCTGCTGGCTTGCAGAGTTTCTGCTGAAAGATCAGCTGTTAACCTTATGGGGATTCCCTTGTGTGTTATTTGTTGTTTTTCCCTTGCTGATTTAATATGTTTTCTTTGTATTTAATTTTTGATAGTTTGATTAGTATGTGTGTTGGCATGTTTCTCCTTGGATTTATCCTGTATGGGATTCTCTGTGCTCCCTGGACTTGATTAACTATTTCCTTTCCCATATTAGGGAAGTTTTCAACTATAATCTCTTCAAATATTTTCTCAGTCCCTTTCTTTTTCTCTTCTTCTTCTGGGACCCCTATAATTCGAATGTTGGTGCATTTAATGTTGTCCCAGTGGTCTCTGAGACTGTCCTCAGTTCTTTTCATTCTTTTTTCTTTATTCTGCTCTGCAGTAGTTATTTCCACTATTTTATCTTCCAGGTCACTTATCCGTTCTTCTGCCTCAGTTATTCTGCTATTGATCCCTTCTAGAGTATTTTTAATTTCATTTATTGTGTTAGTCATCGTTTTTGTTTCCTCTTTATTTCTTCTAGGTCCTTGTTAAATGTTTCTTGCATTTTGTCTATTCTATTTCCAAGATTTTGGATCATCTTTACTATCATTATTCTGAATTCTTTTTCAGGTAGACTGCCTATTTCCTCTTCATTTGTTAGGTCTGGTGGGTTTTTATCTTGCTCCTTCATCTGCTGTTTGTTTTTCTGTCTTCTCATTTTGCTTAACTTACTGTGTTTGGGGTCATTTTCTGCAGGCTGCAGTTTCGTAGTTCCCGTTGTTTTTGGTGTCCGTCCCCAGTGGCTAAGGTTCATTCAGTGGGTTGTGTAGGCTTCCTAGTGGAGGGGACTAGTGCCTGTGTTCTGGTGGATGAGGCTGGATCTTGTCTTTCTGGTGGCCAGGTCCACGTCTGGTGTTGTGTTTTGGGGTGTCTGTGGCCTTATTATGATTTTAGGCAGCCTCTCTGCTAATGGGTGGAGTTGTGTTTCTGTCTTGCTAGTTGTTTGGCATAGGGTGTTCAGCACTGTGAAGCTGGGTGCTGGTGTTGAGATGGAGATCTCCGGGAGATTTTTGCTGTTTGATATTATGTGGAGCTGGGAGGTCTCTTGTTGACCAGTGTCCTGAAGTTGGCTCTCCCACCTCAGAGGCACAGCACTGACTCCTGGCTGTAGCACCAAGAGCCTTTCATCCACATGGCTCAGAATAAAAGGGAGAAAAAGTAGAAAGAAAGAAAGAAAGAAAGAAAGAAAGAAAGAGGTTAAAATAAAGTAAGATAAAATAATTAAAATAAAAAATAATTATTAATAATAAAATTGTTTTGAAAAGTAAAAAAAACAAAGAAGAAAAACGGACGGGCAGAACCGTAGGACAAACGGTGAAAGCAAAGGTATACAGACAAAATCTCACACAGAAGCATACACATACACACTCACAAAAAGAGGAAAAGGGGAAAAAATAATAAATCTTGCTCTCAAAGTCCACCTTCTCAATTTGGGATGATTCGTTGTCTATTCATGTATTCCACCGATGCAGGGTACATCAAGTTGATTGTGGAGATTTAATCCGCTGCTCCTGAGGCTGCTGGCAGAGATTTTCCTTTCTCTTCTTTTTTCGCACAGCTCCTTGGGCTCAGCTTTGGATTTGGCCTCGCCTCTAGCTGTAGGTCGCCGGAGGGTGTTTGGTCTTCACTCAGACAGGACGGAGTTAAAGAGCAGCTGATTCAGGGGCTCTGGCTCACTCAGACCGGGGGGAAGGAGGGGTACGGATGTGGGGTGAGCCTGCGGCGGCAGAGGCTGGCAGGATGTTGCACCAGCCTGAGGCGTGCCGTGCGTTCTCCCGGGGAAGTTGTCCCTGGATCCCGGGACCCTGGCGGTGGCGGGCTGCACAGGCTCCTGGGAGGGGAGGTGTGGATAATGACCTGTGGTCGTACACAGGCTTCTTGGTGGCTGCAGTAGCAGCCTTAGTGTCTCACACCCATCTCTGGGGTCTTTGCTGATAGCCGCTGGCTCGTGCCCGTCTCTGGAGCTCCTTTAAGAAGCGCTGTTAATCCCTTCTCCTCGTGCAGAGGGAAACAGAGGGAAGAAAAAGTCTCTTGCCTCTTCAGCAGGTCCAGACTTTTTCCCGGACTCGCTCCCGGCTAGCCGTGGTGCACTAACCCCCTGCAGGCTGTGTTCACGCCAACAACCCCAGTCCTCTCCCTGGGATCCGACAGAAGCCGGAGCCTCAGCTTCCAGCCCAGCCCGCCCCGGCGGGTGAGCAGACAAAAGTCTCTTGGGCTGGTGAGTGCCGGTCAGCACCGATCCTCTGTGCGGGAATCTCTCCGCTTTGCACTCCGCACCCCTGTTGCTGCGCTCTCCTCCGTGGCTCCGAAGCTTCCCCCCTCCGCCACCCGCAGTCTCCGCCCGTAAGGGGTCTTCCTATAGTGTGTGGAAACCTTTCCTCCTTAACAGCTCCCTCCCACTGATGCAGGTCCCGTCCCTATTCTTTTGTCTCTGTTTTTTCTTTTGCCCTACCCAGGTACTTTGGGAGTTTCTTGCCTTTTGGGAGGTCTGAGGTCTTCTGCCAGCGTTCAGTAGGTGTCCTGTAAAAGTTGTTCCACGTGTAGATGTATTTCTGATGTATCTGTGTGAGGAAGGTGATCTCTGAGTCCTACTCTTCAGCCATCTTCTTTAAATTCTATAATTTTACAGTAGCATATTTAATCATATTCACAATTAAGTGGTAATATATTGCTAATTGTAAGACCAGTTTTTTTTTTAATCAAATAAAGATGGCACAAAATTTAAGTAGAGTAACTTGAGAATCACAAAATGATTTTGGCTCTAAACTCAACATTAGTCTGTATTTTGTAAATGTTAACATCTCCCCCAGAGGTTAAATTTTATCTTAAATTTTATGTTCCAACATATCTTAAGGGATTTCACTGTGGCTTCAAATTAAGGTAAATTAATAGTGTATTGTTTTGAAAAGAAGTTCCATAATCTCCCTATTCCAGTGTTTAATTCTTGTTTTCCAAAATGTTGTTTATCTTAAGTCTGATCTAGTTTCCTTTTTGCTTTCCATTTCCTCCTGTTCAGTAAAGAGAAATGGGTTAATATCTAGCAAATAATTTTTCAGTCAGTCCTAGGCTTATGAAAATGTGCCTTAAATCCAGTTTCTTTACCTCCTTAATCTATTCATAAAATAGTCTCATTATAAGTGATATTCCAAATGGATCAAATAAATGAGTATTAGTCCTCGTTGATGGATACATACAGTGATCCTCACAAAGCCTTGTTGAGAGAAATGCCTAAATTTACGTATTCATGACGTTTTCATTATCTTAAGCTTTTTCTTTGGGAAACATAATGCTACCAAGTATCTGTATTTGCTGAGCTCAGCGACTTCCTTCCCCACCTGTTCCATTGTTGCCAAGATGAAATCACTTTCCTAAAACAAGCTGGATTTTCTGTGAGTGCATTGACAACATACTGTGCCACTCTATTTGCTCTTAGAATATAAACTACAAAGGATGTGTGGTCAGATTTGTACTTTGTGCTAAGATCATCTGAAATGAATCTTTTTCTCTTTGTGCTTATGTCACAAATTTGGTAAAAGTAGGTTTGTTCATTTCAAATTGTTTCTGATATTTGGAGATTGCTTTTTAATTTTTAATTTATGTTTTTTGATATATAAATCATTTGTATGAGTCCAAAGTCAAGACTCTGTAACAAAGTATATTCATAAAAGTCACACTTTTTATAAAAATCCCTGCCACACCTTACACTCCGAAGGTTACAGTTTTTATTAATTTTTGGTTTATGCTGCCAGTGTTTATTTTCTTTGCAAATATAATTAAATATGTATGCATATCTTTTTATCTATCCCTACCCATATATATGTGTGTGGGTATACATGCATATATTATTAATATATATACACACATACACATGTTTTATATATATGTTTAATATATATGTGTGTATGTGTGTACATATATTTATGTATATTCATTATTTCTATGTCTTGACCTTTTTCACTTTGCAATATAGCATAAAAATCACCAATATTAGCATATGGCCCTCTTTATTACTCCTCTATGGAGCCATATAATATTCCATTGTGACGATGTACCATAGTTTATTCAACTTGCTTCTATCAATGGATATTAAGGTAGTTTCCAATATTTTGCTATTTTAGATAATATTGCAATAAATACTGTAAATACTGTAAATACCACAGCTTTGCTTGTTTTTGAAGTCCACAAACTCTAGGATACTTTCCTCTGAGTAAATCCATTGATTTTTTTTTTTTAAAGCAGTAAGGCTAATCACTGATTCCCTTCATGAATATTTGGGATTATTATATTTACATATAAATTTTTATGTACCTTGCATTTTGCATCTTTCCTACATATCACAAGTGTCTTGAGGTCATAAATAGCATGTGGTTTTATATATATATATTTTAAATTTACATATATATGTATTGGATATGGTATAGTGTGATTTGTGGATTGTGATCATTCTTATCTACAAGCTTTCTTCTACTATTCATGTTTATGAATCAATATGTGTGTTGACCTAGAGTTTCTTTTCCTTGTTAATTTAGAGGATGTTTATGAAATGCCTGCGATATGTAGGTCTGTGCAGGATGTAAAACTGAATGAGCCCTCCATGGAGCTTATGCTATATTTGTGATTAGCCTTGTGACGTGAGGTTAATCCAACTTAACTTTTTGGATCTCAGTGTTTCTATCTGAAAAATGGGAACTGTTATCCTATTTTGATTATTTAGTGGGATTCTTGAAAGAAGCCACTGCAGCGATGAATGTGAAATAGTTTGCTGAAATATAAAGAGCTACAAAATATATAAAATAGTTAGTCATTTTAGTACTATATGTTCTCAGATGTTTTGCCATTATCTTCCCCAATAGACTTAGCTGTTTGAGAAACATCAGTACAGTTATTGTTTATTTTATATTTCCTCAAAGCAGCTGGTATAGAGGGAATAGACACTGAATTTATGGAACATTTTATTTTACTGAGTTAATGTATTTTGTACCAGGGGTCTCAAACTCTAATTCCTACGGGGGCTACATGAAGGACGTAAATTGGATCATTGTAGGAAGTGGTGAGAAATTATGGCCAAACTGGAGAGTAAATTCTGTACCTAAAGACATTCAAATTCGAGTTTAAAAACAGTAATGTGTGAAGTAAACAGTTGAAGGCCATATTCAGCAGGCTTTATGCCTGTTTGTGAGCTGTGGTTTATATGAATGTTACATTTGGGAGGGAAACCTTATTTCTTTGCTTCATTCATATCCTGGATGACCTTAAAGATGTGGGATATTGACAAACAGGGCCAAATCATTACAATAATTATCAGTAAACCTGAAAATAATAATAAAAATACTTGTGATGTGGGCCTGTGAGGCTATAGTAAAAATATAATAAGATGCAGCTTTATAGTGTTAAGTTTATTGTAGACATGCTTTCTGTTACTTTCTGTACTATGTTATATATTCCCTGTTCATGAGGACTCATGGGCCAAATATTACTGTGCTTCTTCTCATGACATATTTTACTTTTAACTTGTAGATACTATGTATCATACCATTGATTATATTTCTTTTTTTGCATGGTTCCCGGAATGTTCAGAGCCAAATTTGTCACTGACTTCCAGAAAACCATACCAGATCTCCTGTCAAATATTAGATTCTAATTTCATTTTTAACTTTGTCTTTTAACTCCTCCTCCTTTTCTCTTTTTCCTGACTTACTCTTCCTTATTCCATTTTGCTTTATATATCTTTGTAAGCTACTTCAAAAGCTTTTTGGATAAAGGTGAGGTATAAATGACAGAAGTCCCAAAGCATGTACATTTGGAGATGAGAGACTAATAGCTCCCATGTTGTTATTTACAAAGAAATTGTACATACAGCTGGTGGAACATTACTTTTTATAAGCAGACTCATAACAATGAAAAGTGTGTTTTTCTATACTTTGCTATCCAGTTAGCTTTTCTCAATTTTCCCTATAACATTTTTGAAAGAAAAAAATAGTTGTTCTTTTACAGGATTGGGATGGTCCTTATTGCTATTTCTCAACTATTTCTGGCTCTTTGCTTTCAGAAACATGTTAGGATTGTATGTCTTGGTATCTTTTTGATGGGACCATATGTTTAGCTCTAGCCAGTGAGTTGCAAATAGAAAAGACTAGAGCATGCCACTTCTGTTCCAGATCATTGAGTTGACCTTGTGAGACCCTTCAGCACACCCTTTCCCTTAAGCATGTTGATTGGCAATGTTTGAGATGATGGCTGATCTATCTGCCAGGGTCCCTGAGTGGTGAGCACTATTAAGTAGTATTTAGCCCCTGAGAGTTTAGAGTACTTTGCTACCAAAACACGATCTAGACTATCCTGAGAGATTCAAAGACAATCCATAGCAAAGCAAAGATTAGGACCATGGATTGTTTATCAATTATGCTTACTCCTTGCTGGGTAATGAAGATATAAGCAAGGTTACAAGAGTAGGTCAAATATGAACAGATTTCAGAATTTGCCATGGAATTCAAAGGAAAAGAATAAAATCATTCAGAATGAGAAATATTATCTTTCAGAAAGAAAAAATCTGTTTTTACCTGAACATTTCCACTGCTCAGCTTTGCTTACATTAAAATCAGGAACAAAAACCTCTCTCTGTGACTACCTGAGTATCTAGATAATATGTTTATACACTTTTCATCAATCCTGTGATTGTGAAGCTTCCTATAGCTAGAGGTGAATGAGAGCCTACAGGGAAATAATGAATGGATTTAGCCCTCATTTGCCTTGACTCTACAGGCAATTTTTACGTTTTCAGAGACTCAAGGGTGTTATTTGGAGAAATTACTCAGGAATAAAGGTATCCCACCAGGCAAAACAGGATTTCATGTTTTTGAGACACTTTCTTCAGTTTCCAGTTTGCAGGTGGGACTGGGGGTGTCAAAGGGAGTTAAAATGTCTAGGTGATATCTGTTACTAAGAGCAGCAAGCACCCCTCCCCCACCCCAAGCTCAGCAGCTAGTGAACTCACGTGTCTTTTTGTTGTTGTTGTTAGTAAAGTTTTGTTGTTGTTGTTAGTAAAGTATCTTGGAAAAAGCATCAAAGAGTGGGGGTGTATCTTCCTCTGAAGGAATGGTTTTCATCAGGTACCTCTGTAGTTCCTGGGGGCACAGAACTGGAGTGATGTTTGCAGAAATGTAAAGTTGGAAATATGACTCTGTTTTGATTTTAAGAAAAAAGTGCTCCTATCTATTACAAACAATGGTGTCACCAAGTAAACTGAGACCAGAGATACAGACAGCTATGTGCATGGAGACAAAAGTGAGCTAGGTCTCCAGAACCAAAACATGCTCATTAACCTTCAGAAACCCTGAAATTTTTTTTTTCCAGTTTTACTGAGAAATACTTGACAATAAACTGTATAAGTTTAAGGTGTATAGCATGATAGTTTGATTTACATGTATTGTGAAATGATTGCCACAATAAGTTTAGTTAACATCCATTATTTCATATAGGTACAATAAAAAGGAAAGAAAAAAAAACACTTCTCCTTGTGATGAGAACTCTTAGGATCTGCTCTCTTAACAACCTAAAAATATGGAAGGCTCCACGGATTTGTGTGTCCTCCTTGCTCAGGGGCCATGCTAATCTTCTTTGTATTGTTCCAGTTTTAGTATATGTGCTGCCGAAGCAAGTACCACTCTGACATCTTGACAGGGCCTTTAGTGTGGACTAAAAGAGAAGAAAGCTAGGAAATCTAATGTAATAGAATTTTTTTTTTTTTTAATCCTTAGAAGCTACATACTCCTATGTACTAAGTTTTCATTCTTAATGTTGAAATTGATATCTGTCTTCCTACTTGCAGCTTTAAAACATTTAACATTGCAGGCAAAATCCAGAACTTTCTTTATAGTTGTTTGCAAAAGAAATTAATTCATATTTTCTACTTTTTGACCATAAGTGATATATTAATTTAATCCTGTCTATATACATTAAGCACACATATTATGTCGTATTTCTTGTGAACTATAAATTTCACTAAACAAAAACATAAAAGAGTGTTCCTTGTAGTACTACTTATTGTAGCAAAATATTACTAACCATCTACATTTATAAAAATAAGAATTGGTTTAATAATTTTCTGATTATAGAAAGCAACATGTGCTCAGTAAAGTTACATATCTCAGAAGGAATCTATATTTCTCTGAACAAAATATTCTTTAAAAAATTAAGTTAAAAATCAGATTAAAAAATATAATTCAATTTCTTATAAATAATAATTATCCACACATCTGTGTGTATGTGTGTATATATAGAAAAAGAACTCTGTGTTACATTTTAATACTATTTTCCCCCCAATGATTATGCATTACATTTAGTTGAATGTGAAAAGTAAGATTAAAAAGATAAATTGAGGGGTTTTTTTTAGGCCCAGACCTTCCCTTTGAGCACCATATTAATTTATATGTTTTTGATATCTTCACTTGTATGTCTTACAAGCATCTCAAACTTAAGATGGCCCATGCCACAGACAGAAAATCTACCCCTCTCCCAGTGCCTCCACCTTAGTAAACGACAACTCCACTCCTTCCAGATAAGTCAACGAAGGGTCAACTTTGCACCTTTCCATCCACAGCCCACTTCTACCCCCCATCCAGTTTGTAACCAGGTTCTGTTTCCAACACAGATTCCCAAACAGATTGTGAAGACATGTGTGTCTCTCCATGTGAAATGAAATCACCTCCATCCAAAGTTCCCACCATCTCTTGCCTGGCCCACTGTAACATCTTTGTGCCCTCACGAACATGTCTCCGGCGTAGTCAAGGTTAGCCTTTGACACATCATGGCTTCTTAGTACCAGGACAAGCTCAATATCCCATCATGATTTACAGAAGCCTGGTGATCTGTCCCTGCCCTTACCCCAGCCTCATCGGGTACCTTGTTCTTTTTTGTTTCCAATTCTCTGGCCACTCTAATCTACTCGCTCTCCTCGGAGCACTTCTCACCAGCAATTGCTCACGTTAGGTCATTTGCATAGGCTTTGCTTTATACTTGGAATGCTTTTATCCACTTTTCATGTTTAATTCAGATCCATTTCTTACATAAAACTCCTCTTTTTCTTTATCACAGTATGAGTACTTGAATTGTTATGTGTTTGTTGTCTATTACTCCCACTAGAATGAATGCTTCTTGAGGGCAGGGATTTAATTGTTGATAGCTGCTCTATCCCTAATGCTTAGCACAATTCCTTGGCTCAATGCTAAGTATCTTTTGAACAAATCACTACATGGATAAATGTATAAATTGTGCCATTTCATTATTAAAATATTCAAAAATTGGCTATTATTTTGCTATGACATAGTTGACTTCTTCTAAATTTCTTTTTCTATTTTTGACCAAATAAGTAGTTAGAAATAAAGTAATATTTTCTTCACTGTTTTATTCTATAGAAAAGTGATAAAATTATTATTTATTTAAAGTTATTATATTTATTTATTATTATATTCAGATTGACAGCAAAAATTAATAGGAATTTTAATAAAAGTATATTGTTAGCAGCCCACAACCTTTGAAATAAGAAGCATACTGGGCTACATGGTATTTCATTGTGATCCATAGGAATTTAAAGGCATTAAACTACCTGCAGGCATACTCCCTATTATTCTTGAAAGTAATAGGAACATATTGAGAATTACGAGTTAAAATTAAATTTGCTACGGACCTCACACAAAACCTATTCTCTAGTTCAGGAAAATTGGAATTAAATTTTGATCATGGTATATACATCAGATGTGAGCAAAATTATATTAGTTATTTTAAAAAAATAAATGAGGTTATATATAATATAATTTGAATTATATAAATGAATGTTGAGGTTATTATGATCCATTTGATAGCCATAGAGAATACTGAGAAGTTTACATAGAAATTCAACTGCCAACAAATTTAAAGCACATTCCTATAAATTTGCAAGTTCTAATGGCATAGAATTTAAGTCTATATTTCACTGGATATCACACCAGCCAGTTTTAATATTCCTTATATTTCTATTAATAGACTTTTAGAATATGTGTGAGTATGTTATAGACATCATCTAGATATTTTAACTGTCAATCCAAAGTAAATTATTGCATAAGATGACGTCTTTTTAAAACTCAGTTTACCTTGTTGGAAACCTATTTGCACATCGAAGCATCATGGTATTTGGAGTTAAAAAACCTCAGTAGCTATTATTTATGTTCATAAAAACAGAAGCTTTATTTATCATTTTTAATAGTTAATAAATACAACTAGTGAGGTCACAAATGATAGCATAAATGAGTGATATATTAACTAAATGTAAATACATTAATTCAGACTATATGTAGGTGTACATATATGTGAAAATTCTTATTTACTACCTTTGGATGTATACCGTAAAAAAGTTATGATTTTCACATAAACCATATAAATATGATTGATAAATATGACAAAATAAATTTTCACATAAAGTATGTACAACTTTATTTTTTCTCTAATTTTTAAAAACTTTTTTATTGAATAAAAGATTCTTTAAATTATATAGTGCTTTGCAATTTTCAGAAGTTTCACACAGATGATTTTCTTTTTGGCCGCGTTGGGTCTTCGTTGCTGCATGCAGGCTTTCTCTAGTTGCAGCGAGTGGGGTTACTCTTCGTTGGGGTGTGCAGGCTTCTCATTGCAGTGGCTTCTCTTGTTGTGGAGCATGGGCTCTAGGCATGTGGCTCAGTAGTTGTGGCTTGAGGGCTCTAGAGCACAGGCTCAGTAGTTGTGGCTCATGGGCTTATTTGTTCCATGGCATGTGGGATCTCCCTGGACCAGGGATCGAACCCGTGTCCCTTGAATTGGCAGGCGCATTCTTAACCACTGTGCCACCAGGGAAGTCCCAATTTCTTATAATCTCATAATAACCCTTTTTTTTTTTTTAACTCCCCTACTCCTATATTGCCCCTTCCCCCTTCCCTCTCCCCACTGGTAACCACTAGTGTGTTCTTTGTATCTGTTAGTCTGCTTCTTTTTTTTGTTTTATTCACTAGTTTGTTATATTTTTTAGATTCTACATATGAAATAAGTCAGACAGAAAAAGATGAATACTGTGTGATATCACTTATACATGACTTTAGATCATGCCATTTTCTTATAGCGTAGTAGCAAAGCTATTTTCCCACATAATTTAATTTTTCATGCTATATTTGTTCCATTATTTATATCAACATTTTTTTGAAGATTTATGAAGACATTGAGGGTGAGTCCCACCTTTTCTCTTAAAAGTGATTCTGCAGTGAATATCCTTGAGACTTTCTAATCTGTTATCTAGAGCAGTTGTTTCCTAAGCTTTGGCATGAGTTAGAATCACCTGTTGGGCTTGGTAAACCATGGATTGCTTATTCCCATCCTCAAAGCTTCTGGTCAGGTAGGTTTGAGGTAGGGCCCTGAGAATGTGCTTGTGCTGATGCTGCTGATCTGGGGACCACAGTTTGAGAACCACTGATATGATATATTTTTAGAAGTAATGTTATAGGGTTAATGAGTATGCATATTTTTTTCAGGTCTTGGCACATGTTGCCAAATTGTTTTCCAGAAAGACTGTATCAAATTGCATTCCTACCAGTAATTCTCTTCATCATGGAGTATTTTAATTTAAAATCTCTTGTCATTTTGAGACATGAAAAATGTTATCTCCATTGAAGCATTTTGTATAATAAAACATTGGAAACATTTCCATCAAAAGGAAAATAGATAAGTAAACATGGATATAGCCACACAAGGAAACTTAATTTAGCAGTTTAAATGCATGAATTGAATCTACGTGTTTTAACGTGGAAAAATAGCAAACCATAAATTTGAGTGAAAAAAATTTAAAACTTTAAAACATGAAAACAATACTGATCGCTTAATAAATACATACAAGAAGTAAATATATGGAAAGCACACATATATGTAGTAAGGGTATGAAAAAACGTGTAGCTATGATAATGTACCAAATTCAAGACAGTTGTTACTTCTGGGACAGGAGGAGAGGGGAATGGAATCAATGAGGTGATATTCAATGTGTTTCCATTGCAGCTGTGGTATATCTTTCAAAAAATATTTAAAGCTAATATGACAACATACTAAGGTTTTAAAAGCTGGTTGGATATTTATTGTCTTATTTAGTATTAAAGAGAAAAAGTGGGATCAAACAGAATTCATGTGCATTTCTTTAATCAGTAGTGAGACTGAATATTTTCTAAGACTATTAGCTATCTTTTCTTTGCTTTTTTGTTTTTTACATCTTTATTGGTGTATAATTGCTTTACAATGTTGTGTCAGTTTCTGCTGCATAACAAAGTGAATCAGCTATATGTATACGTATATCCCCATATCCCCTCCCTCTTGCATCTCCCTCCCACCCTCCCTATCCCACGCCTCTATGTGGTCACAAGCACCGAGCTAATCTCCCTGTGCTATGCAGCTGCTTCCCACTAGCTATCTATTTTACATTTGGTAGTATATATATGTCAGTGCTATTCTCTCACTTCATCCCAGCTTACCCTCCCCCCACCCCATGTCCTCAAGTCCATTCTCCATGTCTGCATCTTTATTCCTGTCCTGCCCCTTGGTTCATCAGAACCATTTTTTTTTTTAAGATTCCATATATATGTGTTAGCATACAGTATTTGTTTTTCTCTTTCTGACTTACTTCACTCTGTATGACAGACTCTAGGTCCATCCACCTCACTACAAATAACTCAATTTTGTTTCTTTTAATGGCTGAGTAATATTCCATTGTATATATGTGCCACATATACAAGCAGCTCATGCAGCTCAATATCCAAAAAACAAACAACCCAGTCCAAAAATGGATGGAAGACGTAAATAGACATTTCTCCACAGAAGATATACAGATTGCCAACCAACACGTGAAATGATGCTCAACATCACTAATCATTAGAGAAATGCAAATAAAAACTACAATGAGGTATCACCTCACACCAGTCAGAATGATCATCATCAAAAAATCTACAAACAGTAAATGCTGGAGAGGGTGTGGAGAAAAGGGAACCCTCTTGCACTGTTGGTGTGAATGTGAACTGATACAGCCACTATGGAGAACATTATGGATGTTCCTTCAAAAACTAAACATAGAACTACCATATGACCCAGCAATCCCACTACTGGGCATATACCCTGAGAAAAACATAATTCAAAAAGTGACATGTACCACAGTGTTCATTGCAACACTATTTACAATAGCCAGGACATGGAAGCAACCTAAGTGTCCATCGACGGATGAATGGATAAAGAAGATGTGACACATATATACAATGGAATATTACTCAACCATAAAAGAAACGAAATTGAGTTTTTCTCTGCTTTTTTATTTCTCATATGCACATGGATTTTGATAGAAAAATGAATTTGGAATCTTTAGTAGTAGAACTCATTTGCACTTAGCTGTTGTGTGTGTTTTAATTTATAAACAACACTGGATACATCCATATCTTTTTGTTAAAGTGTCTCTCAATTGAAAAAGACCTATGAGATTTTTTAATAGAAAAAGTCTATTAAAATACTCTAAAATGCACTAACAGTTAAAAACAATATATAAATACATTTAGCTATTTATCGAATGTTTACCTGAAGCAGAAATTGAGAAAAATCACAACCATGGCACACTAATGACTCCCTATAGTATGCTGAATAATGTCCACTCAAAAGAGAGCATGTCCTAATACCTGGAACCTGTAAATATTACTTTATAAGGAAAAAAGATCTTTGCAGATGGGATTTAATTAAAGATCTCAACATGCAGAGATTATCCTGGATCATGTGGATGGGTTATAAATTCATTCCCAAGTGTATTTATATGAGAGAAGCCAAGAGAGGTTTCATCTGCACAGAGGAGGATGAAGCAATGTGATCATGGAGGCAGAGGTTGGAATGATGTAGCAACAAGTCAAGGAATGCCGGCACCCACCAGAAACTAGAATGGATTCTTCCTTAGAGCTGCTGGAGGAAACACAGCCCTGTGACCCCTTGATTTTGGTTCAGTGATAATGGTTTAGGGCTCTGTCCTCTAGAACTATGAGAAAATAAATTTCTGTTTTTTTAAGCCACTAAGCTTGTGGTAATTTGTTGACAGTAACTATAGAAAACAACACTTTCTATTCCAGAAATTTCACTTTGCTAATATCCTAAAATATATCATTTTTCAAGAATCGTAAAAACAGTCTCAAAAGGTCATTCTTTTTAAGTTAAGTATTTTTTGTTAAAACAAGAGGTATACAAAAAAATGACCAAATCTTTTTCAATTGCCCTTTAAAGCTTAAAAGACACAATCTTTTATCATTTCGAAGTGAATTGATTTGAAACTATCCATGGAATTCGCTGTAAAAATGCTTTCAAAAGGAAGAAAGTGTGACTCTTTCACGTCACCTCCAAATGACTTCCTAACCTTCCTAGTTTTTCTGAAACCATTTAATCTAAATTAAGGTATTCCTATGGCCCAGATTATAGAAAACGCTGAAAAATGAAAGGGTTTATAACATAGGCAAATAAACTATAATGATTTTTTTAAAAAATTCACAACTTATTAAAGGGAGAAATGATTAAAGACAAATGAAATCGATGATTATGGATTTAGACAAGCATGTGACCAAGTTTGTTTATTTCATTATTAATCAGAAAGTGATATATGATGACTTTAAAAATATTATCCTTTTGTAAAATAATATTCTAGAGGATCTGTATTTGGCCTCGACTTTGCAAGCATCTTAGACTCAATTGACGTGTTTCATTTACTTTTCTGTAAAACTTTTTACTTTAAAATAATTATATATTCATAGGAATGTGCAAAGAAATGTATAGGGAAATCCAGGGCCCCCTTCACCCAGCCTCCCCCAATGTTAATATTTTGTATAACTGGAGTACAGTATCAAACAGGAAATTAACATTTGTTCAATCCATTGAGGTTATTCAGATTTTACCAGTTATACATGTACTCATGTGTGCATACGTGTATGTATCTATGTTTGAATAGCTCCGACAATTTTATCACATGTAGCTTTGTATAACCACAATCACAATACTTAACTGAACCAACACTCATGCTACCCTCATCAAGAGGATGAGCTTGACTCACCCTCTCCTCCCTTTTCCTTAATCCACATTAACTACTATTAAGTTCTCCATGTCTACATTTGTGTTATTTCATGAGTTATATAAACGGAATCATACAGTATGCATATTTATGACATTGGCTTCTTTTACTCCACATAATTTCCTTGAGATGCATCCAAGTTGTTGCATTTGTCAATAGTTTATTCCTTTTTATTGTTGATTGGTAATCCATGGTATGGATATACCACCATTTGTTTAACCATTCATCATTGAAGGCTATTTGGATAGTTTCCAGTATTCAGCTATTATTCAAGCTGCTATAAACATTTGCGTAGAAGTTTCTGCATGAAAATGAGTTTTTATTCTCTGGGACATGAGCCCAAGTTTGTAATTGCTGGGTGATACGGTAAGTTCCATTGTTAATTTCAGAAAGAACTGCAAAACTCTTTTCCAGAGTAACTGTATCATTATACATTCCCACCAGCAATGTATGCGTGATCTGGTTTCTCCACACCCTAGCCAGTATATGGTTTTATTACGATTTTTCATTTTAGCCATTCTGATAGGTATAAAGTGACATCTCACTGTAGTGTTTTTTTTTTTTTTTTTTTTTTTTGCGGTACGCGGGGCTCTCACTGTTGTGGCCTCTCCCGTTGTGGAGCACAGGCTGTGGACACGCAGGCTTAGCGGCCATGACTCACGGGCCCAGCCACTCCGCAGCATTTGGGATCTTCCCGGACCGGGGCACGAACCCATGTCCCCTGCATCGGCAGGCGGACTCTCAACCACTGCGCCACCAGGGAAGCCCTCACTGTAGTTTTAATTTGCATTTTCCTAATAACTGATAATGCTGCGATCGTTTCATGTGCTTATTTGCACATCATCTGTATATCCTTTTCAGAAAATGTCTTGCATGTCTTTTATACACTTTCTAAGTGGATTGCTTAGTTTTGAATTTTGAGAGTTCTTTATATATTTTAGATACTCATTCTTTATTGGATATGTGATTCGAAAATATTTTCTCCCAGTTTGTAATTTATTTTTCATCCTCTTAACTGAGTCTTTCACAGAGCAAAAGGTTTTTAATTTGAATGAACTCTGATTCATCAACTTTTCTTCTTTTGGATCGTGCTTTTAGTGTCAAGTTGGGGAACTCTGCTTATTAGTTCTAGGCCCTGAATGTTTTCTCTTTTTTTAAAGATCTTTTGTAGTTTAATGTTTTACACTGAGTTAATTTTTGTACAAAGTGTGAGGTTTAGGTTGAGGTTCATATATTTGCCTATGTATGTCCAATTGATCCAGCACTATTTATTGAAAAGGCTGTCCCTCCTTCATTGTACTGATTTTGCACCTTTGCCAAAAATTAATTGGGCATATTTACATGGATCTATTTATGAGTTTTTCATTCTGTTCCATTGATATATGTGTTTATCACTCCACCATTACCAATCTGTCTTGATTACTATAGCTAGATTGTAAGTCTTGACATTAGGAGAAGGAATTCCTCCATCTTTATTCTTCTTTTCAAAATTGTTCTGGCTATTCTAGAGCCTTTCAATTTCCATAAATATTTTAGAATAAGCTTGTCTATGTTTATAAAAACCTTGCTGAGATTTAGATAATGATTTCATTAAACCTATATATCAATTTAGGGAGAATTGATATTTTTATTATGTTGAGTCTTCTAATCTGTGGACATGAGGTTTCTAAGTCTTCCTTTATTTCTTTCATTAGCCTTTTATAACTTTTGTTATACAGATTCTATATATGTTTTGTTAGATTTATACCTAATTTTTAAATTTTCTTTGGAGCATTTGTAAATGGTATTGCATTTTTGACTTTGGTTTCTGTGAACTTTCTGAACTCAGTTAATAATTCCAGGACATTTTTGAGGTTTTCTTTCTCCTTCCTTCCTTGCTTCCTCCCTCCCTCCCTCCCTCCCTCCTTCCCTCCCTCCCTCCCTCCCTCCCTCCCTTCCTTCCTTCTTTCCTTCCTTCCTTCCTTCCTGCCTTCCTGCCTTCCTGCCTTCCTCCCTGTGTAGACAATCATGGTATCTGCAAATATAGATAGTTTTTTCTTTTCCATTTGATACAGGACATTTTATTGCAATAGCTACAACTTTCAGCAATTTTCTGAATAATAAAGGTGAGAATGAATATTTTTTCTTATTCCCAATATTAGAGAAAGAACATTGTTTTTCACCCTTAAATATGATGTGAGCTATAGGTTTTCTTGTAAATGCTTTTTATGAGGTTTAAGAATTGCCCCGCTACCCCACTTTTAATTGAAGTGCAGTTGACTTAGTATATTATATTAGTTTCAGGTGTACAACATAATGATTCGGTATTTAATAGATTTATATATTATAAAATATTGGCTGTATAGGAGGTGCTCCTTTATTCTTAGGGTACTGACTTTATTCTTAGGATTCTTATCATTAATGGGTGTTAAATTTTGTCAAATGCTTTATCTGCATCAATTGATTCGATCATGTGATTTTTTTCCCTCTAGTAGTTGATATGATGTCTTGCATTTATTGATTTTCAAATATTGAACCAGTTTTTAATAACTGGTGTAAACTCCACTTGGTTCTGGTGTATAATTCTTTTTATACATTGCTTGATTCAGTTTGCTAATTTTCTGTTGAGGATTTTTGCATTTAAATTTGAGCGATACTGCTCTGTCATTTTTGTTTTATTCATCTGGTTTTTGTATCAGGATAATACTGGCCTTGTAAAATGAGTTTGGAAGTGTTTCTTCTTTTTCCTAATTTTATGGAAGAGATTGTGTAAAATTGGAGTTAATTCTTCTTTGAATATTCGGTAAAAATCTCCAGTGAAACCATCTGGGCTTGAAGATACCATTTCTCTGTGTGTGTGTGTGTGAGCTTTTAAATTATGAATTTAATTTATTTAACAGTTATGGACTTCCTCAGGTTACTTATTTCATCTTGACTGAGATATGATAGTTTGTAGTTTTTGAGGAATTCGTCCATTTCTTCTAAGTTGTTAAATTTATGAGAATAAAGTTGTAGTATTCCCTTGTTATTCCTTTGTGCTACAGGATCTCTTGTGATAATCCCCTATTTAATTTGATATTGGAGATTTGTGTTTTATCTCTTTTTATCTTTGTCAATCTTGCTAGAGAATTATCAGTTTTATTGAGTTCTTTTGAAGAACTGGGATTTGCTTTATTAAATTTCTTTATTATTTTCCTGATTTCAATTTTATTGATTTCTGTTCTTACATTTATTATTTATTTTTCTACTTTCTTTGGATTTATTTTGATTTTTTTTTCTTATCCAGATAGAAACTTAAATTATTGATTTGAAACATTTCTTTGTCTCTAAGCATTTAGCACTGTAAACTTACCTCTCAGTACTGCTTTAGGTATATCCTAAAATTTACATGCTGTATTTTCACTTTCATTTAATTCTGCATATTTTTATGGCTATTTCTTCTTTGACCAATGGATTAATTAAACATGTATTCTTAGTTGCAAGCCCTTGAAGATTTTCCTTCTGTTATTAAGTTAGGTTGAATCCATTATAGTCAGAGAAATACTCTGTAGGATATCAGTTCCTTAAATATGTTAACATTTGTTTTTGACAAAGGATATCTTGGTAAGTGTTGCATGAGCACTTGCAAATAATGTGTACTCTACAATTATTAGGTAGAGAGTTCTGTATATGTCAATTAGACCCTGTGGTTGATGTGTTCAGTTGTATATTTTTGCAGATTTTCTGGTATCAATTATCGGTAACCAAGCAGCATTCACTAACTTTTTAAAAAAAAGTCTTTATTTATTTATTTATTTTTAACATCTTTATTGGAGTATAATTGCTTTACAATGCTGTGTTAGTCTCTGCTGTATACCAAAGCGAATCAGCTATACATTTACATACATCCCCATATCTCCTCCCTCTTGCATCTCCCTCCTACACTCCATATCCCACCCCTCTAGGTGGACACAAAGCACCAAGCTGATCTCCCTGTGCTATGCGGCTGCTTCCCAGTAGCTAGCTATTTTACATTTGGTAGTGTATATATGTCCATGCCACTCTCTCACTTCGTCCCATCTTACCCTTCCCCCTCCCCATGTCCTCAAGTCTATTCTCTATGTCTGCGTCTTTATTCCTGTTCTGCCCCTAGGTTCTTCAGACCATTTTTTTTTTTTTTAGATTCCATATCTATGTTAGCATACGATATTTGTTTTTCTCTTTCTGACTTCCTTCACTCTGTATGACAGTCTCTCTAGGTCCATCCGCTTCACTACAAATAACTCAATTTTGTTTCTTTTTATGGCTGAGTAGTATTCCATTGTATATATGTGCCACATCTTCTTTATCCATTCATCTGTTGATGGACACTTAGGTTGCTTCCATATCCTGGCTATTGTAAATAGAGCTGCAGTGAACATTGTGGTACATAACTCTTTCTGAATTATGGTTTTCTCAGGGTATACGCCCAGCAGTAGTGATTGCTGAGTCGTATGGTGGTTCTACTTTTAGTTTTGTGAGGAACCTCCATACTGTTCTCCATAGTGGCTGTATCAATTTACATTCCCATCAACAGTGCAAGAGTGTTCCCTTTTCTCCACACTCTCTCCAGTCATTTTCACAATATTGATTCTTCCAATCCAAGAACATGGTATATCTCTCTATCTGTTGGTATCATCTTTAATTTCTTTCATCAGTGTCTTATGGTTTTCTGCATGCAGGCCTTTTGTCTCCTTAGGTAGGTTTATTCTTAGGCTTTTTATTCTTTTTGTTGCAATGGTAAATGGGAGTGTTCCCTTAATTTCTCTTTCAGATATTTCATCATTAGTGTATAGGAATGCAAGCGATTTCTGTGCATTAATTTTGTATCTTGCTACTTTACCAAATTCATTGATTAGCTCTAGTAGTTTTCTGGTGGCATCTTTAGGATTCTCTATGTATAGTATTATGTCATCTGCAAACAGTGACAGCTTTACTTCTTCTTTTCCAATTTGTATTCCTTTTATTTCTTTTTCTTCTCTGATTGCTCTGGCTAAAACTTCCAAAACTATGTTGAATAATAGTGGTGAGAGTGGGCAACCTTGTCTTGCTCCTGGTCTTAGTGGAAATGGTTTCAATTTTTCACCATTGAGAATGATGTCGGCTGTGGATTTGTCATATATGGCCTTTATTATGTTGAGGTAAGTTTCCTCTATGCCTACTTTCTGCAGGGTTTTTATCATAAATGGGTGTTGAATTTTGTCAAAAGCTTTCTCTGCATTGATTGAGATGATCATATGGTTTTTCTCCTTCAATTTGTTAATATGGTGTATCACATTGATTGATTTGCGTATATTGAAGAATCCTTGCATTCCTGGAATAAACACCACTCGATCATGGTGTATGATCCTTTTAACGTGCTGTTGGATTCTGTTTGCTAGTATTTTGTTGAGAATTTTTGCATCTATGTTCATTAGTGATATTGGCCTGTAGTTTTCTTTCTTTGTGACATCCTTGTCTGGTTTTGATATCAGGGTGATGGTGACCTTGTAGAATGAGTTTGGGAGTGTTCCTCCCTCTGCTATATTTTGGAAGAGTTTGAGAAGGATAGGTGTTAGCTCTTCTCTAAATGTTTGATAGAAGTCGCCTGTGAAGCCATCTGTTTCTGAGCTTTTGTTTATTTGAAGATTTTTAATCACAGTTTCAATTGTGGTTGGTCTGTTTATATTTCTTTCTGGTTCATACCCAGAGGGTTGTGTATTTCTAAGAATTTGTCTGTTTCTTCCAGGTTGTCTGTTTTATTGGCACAGAGTTGCTTGTAGTAATCTCTCAAGATCCTTTGTATTTCTGCAGTGTCAGTTGTTACTTCTCCTTTTTCATTTTTAATTCTATTGATTTGAGTCTTCTCCCTTTTTTTCTTGATGAGTCTGGCTAATGGTTTATCAATTTTGTTTATCTTCTCAAAGAACAAGGTTTTAGTTTCATTGATTTTTGCTATCGTTTCCTTCATTTCTTTTTCCTTTATTTCTGCTCTGATCTTTATGATTTCTTTCCTTCTGCTAACTTTTGGGTTTGCTTTTTCTTCTTTCTCTAATTGCTTTAGGTGTAAGGTTAGATTGTTTGTTTGAGATATTTCTTGTTTCTTGAGGTAGGATTGTATTGCTATAAACTTCTCTCATAGAACTGCTTTGGCTGCATCCCATAGGTTTGGCTTGTTGTGTTTTCACTGTTATTTGTTTCTAGGTATATTTTGATCTCCTCTTTGATTTTTTCAGTGATCTCTTGGTGATTTAATAGTGTATTGATTAGGCTCCATGTGTTTTTATTTTAACAGATTTTTTTCCCTGTAATTTATATCTATTCTCATAGCATTGTGGTTGGAAAAAGATACTTGATACGATTTCAATTTTCTTAAATTTACTGAGGCTTTATTTGTGACACAAGGTCTGATCTATCCTGCAGACTGTTCCATGAGCACTTGAGAATAAAGTGTATTCTGCTGTTTTTGGATGGAATGTCCTATAAATATCAATTAAGTCCATCTTTTTTAATGTATCATTTAAAGGTTGTGTTTCCTTATTTATTTTCATTTTGGATGATCTATCCTTTGGTGAAAGTGGGATGTTAAAGTCACTTACTATGATTGTGTTACTGTCGGTTTCCCCTTTTATGGCTGTTAGTATTTGCCTTATGTATTGAGGTGCTCCTGTGTTGGGTGCATAAATATTTACAATTGTTATATCTTCTTCTTGGATCGATCCCTTGATCATTATGTAGTGTCCTTCTTTGTGTCTTGTAATAGTCTTTATTTTAAAGTCTATTATGTCTGATATAAGAATTGCTACTCCAGATTTTTTTGGATTTCCATTTGCATGGATTATCTTTCTCCATCCCCTCACTTTCAGTCTGTATGTGTCCCTAGGTCTGAATTGGGTCTCTTGTAGACAGCATATGTATGGGTATTGTTTTTGTATACATTCAGCCGGTCTATGTTGTTTTTTGGAGTATTTAATCCATTTACTTTTAAGGTAGTTATTGATATGTAGGTTCCTTTTACCATTTTCTTAATTGTTTGGGGTTTGTTATTGTAAGTCTCTTCCTTCTCTTGGGTTTCATGCCTAGAGAAGTTCCTCTAACATTTGTTGTAGAGGTTGTTCGGTGGTGCTGAATTCTCTTAGCTTTTGCTTCTCTGTAAAGTTTTAATTTCTCTGTGGAATCTGGATGAGATTGGTACTGGTTGTAGTCATCTTGTTTGTAGGTTTTTCCCTTTCATCAGTTTAAATATGTCCTGCCACTCCCTGCTGGCTTGTAGAATTTCTGGTGAAAGATCAGCTCTTAACCTTATGGGGATTCCCTTGTATGTTAATTGTTGCTTTTCCCTTGCTGCTATTAATATTTTTCTTTGTATTTATTTTTTGATAGTTTGATTAACATGTGTCTTGGTGTGTTTCTCCTTGGATTTATCCTTTATGGAACTCTCTGTGCTTCCTGTTCTTGACTGAATATTTCGTCTCCCATATTCGGGCAGTTTTCTATTATCTCTTCAAATATTTTCTCAGTCCCTTTCTTTTTCTCTTCTTCTGGGACTCCTATAATTTGAATGTTGGTGCGTTTAATGTTGTCCCAGAGGTCTCTGAGATTGTCCTCATTTCTTTTCATTCTGTTTTTCTTTATTTTGCTCTGCAATAGTTATTTCCACTATTTTATCTTCCAGGTCACTTATCCTTTCTTCTGCCTCATTTATTCTGCTATTGATTCCTTGTAGAGAATTTTTGATTTCATTTATTGTGTGGTTCATCATTGTTTATTTGCTGTTTATTTCTTCTAAGTCCTTTTAAGCATTTCTTGTATTTTCTCCATTTTATTCCAAGACTTGTATCATCTTTACTATCATTATTCTGAATTCTTTTTCAAGTAGACTGCCTATTTCCTGTTCATTTTTTTCATCTGGTGGGTTTTTACCTTGCTGCTTCATCTGCTGTGTATTTTTCTGTCTTCTCATTTTGCTTAACTTACTGTGTTTGGGGTCTCCATTTCACAGGCTGGAGGTATGTAGTTCCCATTTTTTTTTGGTGTCTGCTCTCTGTGGCTAAGGTTCGTTCAGTGGGTTGTGCAGGCTTCCTGGGGGAGGGGACTGGTGCCTGTGTTCTGGTGGTTGAGAGTGGGTCTTGTCTTTCTGGTGGGTAGGACCACATCCGGTGGTATGTTTTGGGGTGTCTATTAACTTATTATGACTTTAGGCAGCCTCTCTGCTAATGGGTGTGTTCGTGTTCCTGTCTTAATAGTTGTTTGGCATAGGGTGTCCACCAGTGTAGCTTGCTGGTCATTGAGTGGAGCTGGGTCTTAGCATTGAGATGGACATCTCTGGGAGAGCTTTCACTATTTAATATTACGTGGGGCTGGAGGTCGCTCATGGACCTATGTCCTGAACTTGGTTCTGCCACCTCAGGGGCTCAGGCCTGAGACCTGGCCAGAGCACCAAGAGCCTGTCTGCCACACGGCTCAGAAGGAAAGGGAGAAAAGAAAGATAGAAAGAAAGAAAGAAGTTATTAAATAAAATAAAGTTATTAAAATAGAAAAAAGTTGTCAAAAATTAAAAAGTAATAAAAGAAAAGAGAGAAAGAAAGAACAACCAACCAAAAAACAAATCCACTGATGATAACAAGCGCTAGAAACTATGGTAAAAAAAAACACAAAAAATACTGACAGTGAGAATCCTAGGACAAATGGCAAAAACAAAGTTATACAGACAAAATACAGAAAGAAGCATACACATACACACTCAAAAAAAGAAAAAAAGGAAAAATCATGTATATACATATAAAATAAAAAAGAAAGAGAGCAACCAAATCAATAAAGAAATCTACCAATGATAATAAGCACTAAATACTAAACCAAGATAAACATAAAACCAAAAACAAATTAGATGCACAAAGCAAACCCCAAATCTACAGTTGCTCCTGAAGTCCCCCACCTCAATTTTGGGATGATTCGTTGTCTCTTCAGGTATTCCACAGATACAGAGTACATCAAGTTGATTGTGGAAATTTAATCCGCTGCTCCTGAGGCTTCTGGGAGAAATTTCCCTTCCTTCTTCTTTGTTCACACAGCTCCTGGCATTCAGCTTTGGATTTGGCCCTGCCTCTGCAGGTAGGTCGCCTGAAGGCGTCTCTTCTTTGCTCAGACAGGGCAGGATTAAAATATCAGCTGATTAGGGGGCTCTGGCTCACTCAGGACAAGGGAGGGAGGGATATGGAATGTGGGACAAGCCTGCAGCATCAGAGGCCAGCGTGATGTTCCAACAGCCTGAGGCATGCTGTGTGTTCTCCCGGGGAAGTTGTCCCTGGATCACGGGACCCTGGCAGTGGTGGGCTGCACCGGCTTCCGGGAGCAGAGGTGTGGATAGTTACCTGTGCTTGCACACAGGCTTCTTGGTGGCTGCAGCAGCAGCCTTAGCATTTCATGCTTTTCTCTGGTGTCCACGCTGATAGCCGCGTATCGTGCCCATATCTGAAGCTCGTTTAGGCAGTGCTCTGTATCCCCCCTCCTTGTGCACCCTGAAACAATGGTCTCTTTCCTCTTAGGCAGTTCCAGACATTTTTGTGGACTCCCTCCAGCTAGCTGTGGCACACTAGCCCCCTTCAGGCTATGTTCACGCAGCCAACCCCAGTCCTCTCCCTGGGATCTGACCTCTGAATCCCAAGCCTCAGCTCCCAGCCCCACCCGCCCCGGCAGGTGAGCAGGCAACCCTCCGCCAGTGAGGGGGCTTCCTAGCGTGTGGAAACTTTTCCTCCTTCACAGCTCCCTCCCAGAGGTGCAGTTCCCGTCCCTATTCTTTTGTCTCTGTTTTTTCTTTTGCCCTACTCAGGTACGTGGGGAGTTTTTTGCCTTTTGTGAAGTCTGATGTCTCCTGCCAGCATTCAGTAGGTGTTCTGTAGGAGTTGTTCCACATGTAGATGTAGTTTTGATATATTTGTGAGGAGGACGGTGATCTTCACGTCTTACTCCTCTGCCATCTTGAAGGCGCCCCCCCCATTCACTAACTTTTAAAGTAAGTTTATAATTCTGACCTTCCTCATAGAGGTATGATAAATCATCAATAAAAATCATTTAAAAAATTATTTCAATTAAAAAGTTTATATAAAATAGTTACATTAAAACTCACCTTTAAATCATTTAACTTTTGAGGTTGGAATAAAAATTACATTTTTGTAGCTCTTTATAACTTTTGGCAGTTTGAAAAAAGTGAAATGTCGTTGGAGGTGTTTAACCTGAATTTTTCAGTTCAAAGTCATCAATAAATTCATTAAAATATAAAATGAAAACAGAAAATATGTATAGAAAAGTGTTAATTTTATTTATGGACTATTTATAATGCTATTTCATGCAGAGGAGAACAGCTCCAAATGCCTTGCAGACTCAGGCTTATTAATGATCACTTTATTTGTTGAAATGATAAGAGGTGGGAAGCATTCTTGGTTTCATTTTATTGATAGAATAAGTTAGATCCGTGGAATATAAGTGTACTTTTGTTACAATTTAAAAGGAATTGGTAATTCTCACAACTTTCAGTGCCTCTCTACAATTAATTTTTACAAACTAATGGTAGATTACAAACATTAAGAAAATTTTAAATGTACAACAGTGTAAGGAATTGGAACACTGAATTTTTCAATCTAGTATTTCAGACACTAAATCCTGTTCCATTCCAGTTTAATGCTTTTCAGTATTGTGACTTAATACAAAACTTTAAGAGAAGTTTATTTTTTCTTTAAATGAAAAGTCTTAGGAGTTACTTATATACTGAAAAGTAGCTTGTTGATTTTCTTGTACTGTATTTTTAAGCAAAATATTTTTCCAACTTAAAAGCAAAGAACAACAAAGGCTAAGAAAGGAAACCAAATAAAAAGGCAGTTACCATGGAATCTTCAACATTAAGCTCGAAAAAGAAAGAGGGTTTTCAATTCTGTCAAAAGAAAAAAGAAGCATGATAGAGAAACTGTTGCTAAACACATTACTTTATAAATCTGCCATTAGCACTGTAAACAAAAGTTTAACAGTGGATTTTGTACTTTTACATCTGCTCTTCGATAAAGTAAGAGAAAAATTAATCCTTTATAACCCCTAATTTTCTGGTCATGGCTTTTTAAAGATATCAACTCAAGCTATTTTAATGCCTATAAAGTTGTCCTTGAGAAAAATAGAGTTTTTATTTAAAATAAACCTATCCAAAAATACCTTTACAAGACAAATAATGGTACCATTCATAATTATAGCAAATATTAGTATTTCAGGAAATATAAACAACCATTTTTTTAAGGATTTGGGTATAATATTTTTTAATAATGATGAAGATGAAAATAAATTTATATTACCAGATTTATGAGCTCAGGAATCTAGGTGAAGATTACAACTGAGTATATCCTTTATGTTATCAGCAGTCTTGGTTAACATTTCAACTGTATATATGAGATTAGCCTTTGAATAATGTCTATTATAAATTGATAATCATAAGTACACTAATTAATAATGATTGAATTCTACTTCATCTGGTGAATGAATCAAGCCTAATATTATTTGAGTTTATTATAGTTTAGATTTTGAAAGCTCACCACTCTACAACTTTGCAACCTTGGCAGAAAGGCAAGTGTGAAAGGCAAAAGTGAGAAGGGTGCGAAACCTTGTCGTTGGACTGATGATGAAGGCATAGTTTATGTTTACTTCTGGTTCCAAGTATTTGGGTTGCAGTGTCTTCTGAATTCCATGATTAGAGGGGGCTATAGGAAGAATCAACTGCAAAGTTTAGAGTTTTCAAGACATATTCTAGCTACAATAGAAGGGAGGGTTCATTTCTTACAAATCCTTGTCTACATTAAAAAATAAGTTATTCTCAAGATAACTTGACTTTATCACAGAGGGGAAAAACCTCAAATTTTCAGTATCATATTAAAATATTTATTATAGTCTTTCTTGAAGTGCCAGAGAGTGAATCAATTGTCTTTATTTTGTTTCTCAGTGACTGAACACTCTGTCTGCTGTGTGCTTTCTGTTTCTCTACTCACGTTCTCTCTCTCTCTTTCATTCTCTTTCCAGCAAAACAAAAGCTCATGGTATCTCATGGGTGCTGGGATGGGAATGAGGAAGGAATAAAATTAATTGGATTCCTACTGTGCATTAGTCACTGTGAGATTTGATTGACTCCTTCTGGTAACTATAAATACTCCCTTTTACACATAGGAAACTGAGGCTAAGAGAAGTTTGTTGGGAAGGGGATGCAAATGGAACTTACTTCCTTTCCGTCAGTTCTCCAAGTTTTGAGTATGACCACACACAAAGTATATCATCTTAGTTAGAAGTCAATTCTGTCAAGATGTTACCAATTTAGCTTAGAAAAATTTTGGAGCCCCATTTTCTGTGAAAAACGATGTTCAAAACACACAATATTATATTGTTTTCTGCCATGCAGATGCTAAAATGTATGAAGAGATCTTGTTTTCCCTAAAGGATCACAAAGTCAAACTCTATATGACGTTGACATTGCAGGTACTGCTGTGGTTTCCCTGAGTTATCGAACCTGCAAATGGAGTGTAATAACTGTGCTGGAGAAGAATGCCATCTTTTCATGTTTCACATTCATGCAAGGCTCTGAATTTAGGAGCAAATTATGTTCTGTGAGTTCTTTTGCAAATAAGTTGCTTGGTACATGGAATTGCATTCTCACTTTTGCCTTTCACACTTGCCTTTCTGCCAAGGTTGCAAAGTTGTAGAGTGGTGAGCTTTCAAAATCTAAACTATAATAAACTCAAATAATATTAGGCTTGATTCATTCACCAGATGAAGTAGAATTCAATCATTATTAATTAATGTACTTATGATTATCAATTTATAATAGACATTATTCAAAGCAACATGAGAAGTGTTGTTTCAGCTCCCTTATATAAGCCAGCACACTATTTAAGCCAGAAAGTAGAAGTACCACAGAAGTAAGTGTTCTTTGGAGGTACTGATTTGAACACAGTTTCTAGTAGAAAGTACATGTCTTTTAGTTTGAGAACAAAGGGGAAATTCTGACTCACTGACCAGTCTTCACATTCCATTCCTTCTCTGAGTCAGTCCTTCTAATCTCCTTCTCCACCTTCACAGATTCCCCCTGCATGGCTTTATTTTCCACCAAACTGACTGAATCTACATGCCTTCCACCTTATTGTACCTAGAGTGGGCTGCTCAGATGGGTGTACCATTTCTGGGTTGGGATTTCAGAAGGTGTTGGTGTTGGTATTGACAGAAGAACCTGGTAGAATTCCATGAATAATTATAATTAAAGCCAAGCTTCTTTATTTCACTATCACAGGATCTCAGCAAGCAAAGAGAGGCTACTGAGACAATCAATAATAGATATTAAAACTACTCATTTTTAGGGCTTTCATACATGGAATGGCAAAATAATAGTATTATTTAGGAAATTCTCAATTTACATAAGTGGTGAGCAATATGCTACACTTCTTAAAAGTCAGCTTGCTAAAAAATATATATATTATAAAATTTAAATATTATTTTTATGAATGGCTTGACACAGTGATTCTTAATGTGGGTTGTGGGGCATTTGGCAATGTCTGGAGACATTTTCCTTTGTCATGGTTGGGGAAGGGGATGCTGCTGGCATTGAGTGGCTAGAAGCCAGAGATACTGTGCTTCAGTGCACAGAAAAATCCCCTACAACAAAGCATTATCCCATCCAAATGTCAGTAATGCTAGGGTTGAGAAACCCTGGCCAATGGAAAGCAATGTGCTGAATTTTATTTCAAGACCTCAGACCAAATTTGTCTAGTTATAGAACTAATATAAGTGATTTACAGTTTAACTGAAGTAGAAGAGTTGAGTTTGAAAAATGAGTTGCTTACTTTCCATTCTTAGATCCATATTTCTTTTCACAACTCTCAGAATTGACTACAGATGTAGGAGTGTAAAAGCAATACACCAGTTTTAAAAATTGTGTCCCTTTGTGAGAAAAGAGTCTTCTTCACAGGCCTGGACTGTGTTTTTCAAAGCTGTGTCTTAGAATGGTCATTGTGAGCTAGAACACTGCTGTTTTATTGACTGTGTGAGAGAGGTATAAAATTGTGGGGGGCAAATTATGCTCCAGAAAGTTTTCCCTAGAGCCATGACTAGCGTGTTCAGCCCCTTTTATCCAAGAGGTCAGGACGTCATTTCTTTGTCAAAAAACATTTGGGATTCTCTATATTTAGGACCAATAAATCAAGTGAAGGAGCTTGATATCTTGGTTGAAGGAACTGGGATAATCTGCTAGAGGAGCGCATCCTTGGGGACAAGTAGATGGAGATTTTGCATATATTAAATACTTAAAAAGAATATGTTTGTCCTCTGATGCCCTACTGGGTAAAATTATCAATAATAGATAGAAACTACAAATTAACACATTTTATTCAATGTAAAGAAAAATTTCACAAAAATGTTGATTATATTTAACAAATTTTTCCTTTATGTGACACAACTCCCATCTAGTAAAGTATACAAATCGTGATTATACTATTCAAAGAATTCTTACATACATGTGCATCTGTGAAACCACCACCCAGAAAAAGGTACAGAACATTTCCAAAATTAATACCCTTATTCAAAAGTAGCCGCTATTCTGACTTCTATCACCATAGACAAACTCTGCCTTTGTCTTAAATGTCATATAAAAGGAATCATGCAATATGTAATATTGTTTCATGTTCTTTTGTTCAACATTATGTCAGTGAGATTTAGCCTTGCTGCTGTGTAGTTTGTTCATATTCGTTGATATGTAGTATTTCATTCATCTTTCTACATGTCTTTAGGTGAATGTGAGTTGTATTTTTTTTCTTATTAGTCATCCATTTTATACACATCAGTATATAACTGTCAATCCCAATCTCCCAATTCATCCCACCACCCCCACCCCCTGCCGCTTTCCCCCCTTGGTGTTCATACGTTTTTTCTCTACTTCTGTGTCTCAATTTCTGCTCTGCAAACCAGTTCATTTGTACCATTTTCTAGGTTCCACATATATGAGTTAATATATGATATTTGTTTTTCTCTTTCTGACTTACTTCACTCTGTATGACAGTCTCTAGATTTATCCATGTCTCTACAAATGACCCAGTTTCATTCCTTTTTTATGGCTGAGTAATATTCCATTGTATACATGTGCCACATCTTCTTTATCCATTCGTCTATCAGTGGACATTTAGGTTGCTTCCATGACCTGGCTATTGTAAAGAGTGCTGCAACGAACATTGGGGTGCATGTGTCTTTTTGATTTATGGTTTTCTCTGGGTATATGCCCCATAGTGGGATTGCTGGGTCATATGGTAATTCTATTTTTAGTTCTTTAAGGAACCTCCATACTGTTCTCCATAGTGGCTGTATCAATTTACATGCCCACCAACAGTGCAAGAGGGTTCCCTTTTCTCCACACCCTTTCCAGCATTTACTGTTTGTAGATTTTCTGATGATGCTCATTCTAACTAGTGTGAGGTGATACCTCATTGTAGTTTTGATTTGTATTTCTCTAATAATTAGTGATGTTGAGCAGCTTTTCATGTGCTTCTTGGCCATCTGTATGTCTTCGTTGGAGAAATGCCTATTTAGGTCTTCTGCCCATTTTTTGGATTGGGTTGTTTGTTTTTTAATATTGAGCTGCATGAGCTGTTTATATATTTTGGAGATTAATCCTTTGTCCAATGATTCATTGCAAATATTTTCTCCCATTCTGAGGGTTGTCTTTTCATCTTGTTTATGGTTTCCTTTGCTGAGCAAAAGATTTTAAGTTTCATTAGGTCCCATTTGTTTATTTTTGTTTTTATTTCCATTACTCTAGGAGGTGGATCAAAAAAGATCTTGCTGTGATTTATGTCAAAGATTGTTCTTCCTATGTTTTCCTCTAAGAGTTTTCTGGTGCCTGGTCTTACATTTAGGTCTCAAATCCATTTTGAGTTTATTTTTGTGTATCGTGTTTGGGAGTGTTCTAATTTCATTCTTTTACATGTCACTGTCCAGTTTTCCCAGCACCACTTATTGAAGAGGCTGTCTTTTTTTTTTTTTTTTGCGGTACGCGGGCCTCTCACTGTTGTGGCCTCTCCCGTTGCAGAGCACAGGCTCTGGATGCGCAGGCTCAGCGGCCATGGCTCATGGGACTAGCTGCTCCGCGGCATGTGGGATCTTCCTGGACTGGGGCACGAACCCGTGTCCCCTGCATCGGCAGGTGGACTCTCAACCACTGTGCCACCAGGGAAGCCCAAAGAGACTGTCTTTTGTCCATTGTATATTCCTGCCACCTTTGTCATAGATTAGTTGACCATAGGTGCGTGGGTTTACCTCTGGGTTTTCTATCCTGTTCCATTGATCTCTATTTCTGTTTTTGTGCCAGTACCATATTGTCTTGATTACTATAGCTTTGTAGTATAGTCTGAAGTCAGGGAGTCTGATTCCTCCAGCTCCGTTTTTTTGGAGCCATTTTACCAGGCAATAAAAATCAGCTATGAAGTACCAACAAAACATACAACTCAATTGCTATGATGAATACATGAACAGTTATAACCATGTTTGTATATGCTCAGGAAATGACCATTACCTACTACATCATGACTGTTACCAACCAGCAATGATTTAAAAATGCTATTGGTTATTAGATACAGGCTACTATCAAAGATGTTAAAATATGATAAACATGTATGTCTTAGACATGATGAAATGATACATATTATGATGAAATGGGTCCCATAATCCAGAAAGTTGGAAATCATGTAATTACCACAGTTGTGCACGTTTCTTTTACTATCAGACTTCACAGAGACTTTAATATGGTAATAAGGATTGTGGATCTTCCAAGGGAGTAGTGTTTGGCAAAATTAATTGCCCATAAATATTCTTTTGAATTTCATCTTTTGGACCACTGATTTGAAGAAAACACTTTAGAAAATGCCAGTGTAGAGAGACTAAAAATAAGAGTGGAAAGAATGTCAAGGGAGGAATTTTCAACAATGATATGTTGCCAAGAAGTCATGGAGAATAAAGACTTCAAAATAGGCCATTGGGTTTGTTAAGAAGTCATTGTTGAGTTTTTTGAGGGTATTGTTGGAAAAGGACAGTACAGATTAAAGACAGATTATATGGGGCTAAAGGAAAAGGTGAAGTAAAGTTAATTAATATAAACAATATTTTTGAGAAATTTTGTCAATGAGAAGTGGAGGACCATAGCTCAAGTTCCCAGTGTCTAATAGGCTTTCACATTGTGCTCTGCTGGACTAAACAATATTTCTATCCTCTCTGCTGGGTTCTCTGAATCTTAGACCAGGTAAAGGACATGAAAAGCTATTATCTCAGACCTGTGCTGCTCTCAGCCTCTCTCCTGTTTCTGCTCTGACTCAATCAAATTACATATAGCAACTGCATCATGCAGGATCTATATATCTTGCTTCCTTCTTGAAGGTTGTGAATGAGCAATATGTTATTGAAGAGCTACAGAAAGAGAACACCTAATTTATGAATGTGACATTGGTGATATTGGAGGTTTGGGAGGTAAAAGTCTAAGAAGACCCTGACAACCTAGAAAACCAGTGTCCACAAAGTGGAGTGCTGAATTTCTAATTTTGGGGGGTAGTGGTAATACAGATCCTAGAGCTCCTAATTAGAGCTAGTAATAGCTTTGATCTATGAAAGACAGTTAAGGTGAAGACTAGGTGAATAGCCAGAAATGCCAAATATTAATGAATATTTACCATTTTTTTAGGATTTAAAAATAGATATTATTATTATAGGTCAGAAATGAAAACGTACACAGGGCGAGTTAATAATAAAAATTCTGTTTTTCTTTTTTTTTTCAGTGTAGCCTTACTAATCATGGTAGACTCTTTTCCCCCTATATTTGACAACAGGTTAGTCTTAGTTTTTAGAAACATTGTGAATAACAATTGACAATGAATAGGATTTTCAGAGGAAATTTTCCTGGTAAAATCAGGAGTTGTTAACTAAATCTGTTGGAACTCAGAAGGCCTCAGGATGTAATCCTTTTTTTTACAAAAGCAAAAGGTAAATTAAGAGGAGGTTGAGGAAGAAAGAAGACAGGTTGGGGGCACGGTGAGCCTAAGGAAAATGAAGGTTTGTCTTTAGGAATCCAACCTGGAGAATCAACAAGGAATGAATAAAACACTAACTGAGAAACAGTAAGGACCCAGATGAAATTTGATAGCACAAATTTATAATAACCATGTCACTATTGTGACATGGCCACACTGACAAAAAATATGACTTTATCTTCAACTGTACTCAATGTCATACGTCCACCAATTCATGTCAAAAATTTTATTCTTAAGCATCTGTGTACAACAATGTACAGACTGAGTTTAAAATTCATAATTGTTATTCTCTACAGAATAATAATCTAAAATGATACTACATTGTCATGGACAGATATTGTTGACTATATATTAAACAAATATATAGTGACTAGCATTAAATATACCTTCTCCTGTGATATGAGGTTAATTGGTGTAACCCAGTAAGGTTTCTCTGGGAAAATAACCTGTGAGCTGGAAAATGATGCCTATTTCCTATTTGGGTGATTGGACTTAGCTCCTGAAGTCATTTGGATACTTTTTATTACAGAACTTTAACCACTAACAGCTCTGATTTAGGAAAGACAGTTAAGATGAAGACTAGACAGAGAGCCAGAATTTCTAAATGTTAATGAATATTTACCATGCCATTGAAGATTTAAAAACAGATATTATAGGTTAGACATTAAAACATACACAGCATGAGTTAATAAGATCCATACAAGTCCTTAAATGCCTAAAATTACTTCAAACCGTTTTGACGGGATTCTTTCTGAAACAGATTACATATTTTCTGTGCCTCTTAAAGACTACTGAGTATAATTTAGCATCTCATGGTGACTTTGAGTCAATGTATGAACTCCATTGTACGTAACCAGTGGGTCTGTGCTGAGGTCTACATGGGGGGATGTTTCCTCCAACACTAAATGCATTAAATGATCTCAGGTACCTCTAGGCCAGTACTGATACTCTCCTGGCACTTCTAATTTGCCTCATCTAATCTGTGACTCACTGGAAAATAAGATTACTACCCTAGTTAGATTTTAACCAAAATAATACTAAATATGCTCTGAGTGAGGATCTGAGGTCTTTGCATGAAATATGTGCATTTGATTAGATGAGATTAGGTAAAATCTATTATGATTGTGTGTATGACTTTTTTTTTCTTATTTTCTGGTTCAATGCCATAAAGTAGATAAATGAGTTCTGTATATGAGAAATGCTAATTTACTGATAATTTGCACCTGCATTGTGTGTGCTTGGTTAGTATGCACACTCTCTAATCCCTCAAAAAGGCTTTAATGGTATAGTGAATGAAGAGGGCATTGTGGGATTTGCAATGAGGAAAATTATCACAAGTTTTCTAATTAATTTGGGAAGTTCAAAGAAAAAGAGCTGCAATATATATTTATTTTGGACAAAACTATCATCAGTGTTCATATCTTGTGTTTGTATTTTACATACACATAATTTGTAATTCAAGTATTCTTATCATAGGGTTTGAGCTGGCCAGCCAAGCTTTTTGTATATTAATATTGACTGGTTGTTGGGTAATAGCCTGCACTGCATACCTCCTGCCATAAAATATTGAAAAGTGATCATGAAAAGTGCTTTGGTTTTGAGACTGGTGAATAAAAGAAATACCATTTCAATTATCCCACAGGGAGATCTCTGTTGGTATTTTAATTTGTGTATGAACTAAATGTACAAGAGGAGAAGGAAAATAAGGTGATAAAAGTCTTAGGGAGCTTATTAATATTTAACATGAAGAAGAAATATTTCACCCACAATTCCTTCTAACATTATGAGGCATCAGGGAATAAATGATCCTTGCACACAATATTAAAATTTATATTCACATATATATGTATATGAATTAAAATATTTAAATAACATTTAAGAGAAATAGTATTTTTGATCTAATTATTAAACTTCAAGGAATTTATCTTAGGAAATAACAGTGAATGAAGACAAAGAACTAAATTTAAGGATTTAATCACAGCATAATTTATAATACTAAAAAATGCAAAACCTAAATTATAAAGTAAATTAAAAATTAAACACATCTGTGACATATTTACTTTTCATGGGAAAAGTATCTAATGACAAGAGTAGAATTTAATGTGAAAATAACTGGACATAAAACATTATATATAGAATGACCAATTTTATAAAACAACTTTAAAATAAATAAATAAACATAAATAAATGTGAAAATGAAGCAAATGTGAACAGATGTTGTACATGGATGGTAAAATCTGAGTGGTTTTTACTGTGATTTTGTACTTCTCTGTATGTTTTTTACATTGTATCTGCATTATAATTGCTAAAATATCTTTTCCTAAAAATATTTCTAAAAGCAGAAGAAAAATTTATGCAAATATTAAAAATGTAGCATCTTAGAGATTTTTAAAAAGGATTTCACTTGAACTAAACTATAAATAATAAAAAAAATTGATGACTTGAGTTTAACATTGGTTTGATCAAAGAATACATATATTGAACAAAATTTATATGGAGAAAAGTTACAAGAACACTATCCTTTGAATGTATTATATGTGATCCCAATCTCTACTCTTAAGTTCTTTCACTAAAACAAATTTATTTTCAGAGACATGAGTTTCAACTAAAACTAAATTAAACTAAAATTTAAAAAAATTATTGAAGTGAGCCATCATGAAAAGTTCAGCATGCAATTAAAAAATTGTCATATATCTCCTTAATATGCTTGCAGCAAAAATTAGAATGCATTGAAAAATCTCAAACATTATGCCAAGGAGTCAGTTGTTGTATACTCCGCCACAGTCTTGGTGTCACTGCAAGAATGTATCACCTTCTGAAAATAGTCCCCAAGATGTTTACCTTCTGTGTTTCTGCTTCACCTGCCCTAGCAACGCAGAGTCTCTCCTTTTTCTTTCATTGTGGTTGTGAGGGAAGTTCTAATCAACCACAAAGAATTAATACTCATTACGGCAAATATTCTAATTGCTTGGATTCTAAATAAATGCTATGTTTTAGGGCCTTGGAATGTTTCCTGCAATAAATTAAGCAATAATCTATTATGATAATGTGAAATATTTTTGATTTGTCATTTAAAGCACAAACTGGTTAATTGAATTTGTTAAAACAGCATTGTAGAGTCTCAAAATCCATGGGCCTGATAATCTGTGGGAAAATTGACTTGTAGAAAACTGCTCTGTTCCACAGTCACAAATTTTCTTTTTAACATCTGGTCAGTCATCTTGCAAAGGTGTTACAGGTAAGAAGTGTCACTGAATCAGCAGAAATCCATGCTCATAGTAAAGATATCCTTTTAAATGCTTATTTCTGCATTATTATGATTTAAACATTCAGAGAAACTGTGTCAGGTATAACAAAACTAAAATGCTGAAATAAATACAAAATAATATTTTACAACAGTAGCTAACTTGGCCAAAAAAAAAAGAGGAAATCTTCAGAGATCAGAAATGATACATAAATATAAATCAATAGAATTAGTGGGCCCTGGGCTGGCAAGTGACCCAGGGGTACCTGCTATCATTGATAGCATAACATTGGCTTTAATTGGGTCATATGAAGGTGTCAGGTGATCTAACCTGAGGACCAAGCAGTAGATTATGATGTCAGACCAGGCACCTCTCATAAAGCTGGGCTCATCTAAGGATGACACTTTCAGAGAGTGAACTTGGAAGAAAACATTCCTTGAAAAGAGACAGTGAAGAACATACCTGTTTAAGCCTTGGCTCTGAGAAATAAGAATGCTCAGAGGAGACTTTTCTGGCTCCAAATTTGAACTGATGCAAATTGGGGCAGAAATTTGTATTGCTGTGTGATTACAAAATGGAAAAAACCAAAACATGGAGCTAAAATTCACATTTAAAATATCCCAGGTTGGTTATGCCCTCAGAGTCCTGGAAGAAGCAAACACAAATCTTCTGTTGGAGGAAACACTACATGTTAAACACAGGACTCAAATATTTTCCACAGATAACATGCCAAGAGCATGGATTTATTAAAACAGATACACACAGCAAAAATTAAATATAGAGGGGCACCTTTAAGATGGCGGAGGAGTAAGACGTGGAGATTACCTTCCACCCACAAATGCATCAAAACTACATCTACATGTGGAACAACTCCTACAGAACACCTACTGAAAGCTGGCAGAAGACCTCAGACTTCCTAAAAGGCAGGAAACTACCCACATGCCTGGGTAGGGCAAAGGAAAAAAGGAAAAACAGAGACAAAAGAATAGGGACGGGACCTGCACCTCTGGGAGGGAGCTGTGAAGGAGAAAAAGTTTCCACACACTATGAAGCCCCTTCACTGGTGGGGATGGGGGGTCGGTGGGGGGGAAGCTTCAGAGTGATGGAGGAGAGTGCAAGAATAGGGGTGCAGAGGGCAAAACGGAGAGATTCCTGCACAGAGGATCAGTGCTGACCAGCACTTACCAGCCTGAGAGGCTTGTCTGCTCACCTGCTGGGGCGGGTCGGGACTGGGAGCTGAGGTTCAGGCTTCAGAGATCAGATCCCAGGAGAGGACTGGGGTTAGCTACGTGAACACAGCCTGAAGGGGGCTAGTGCGCCACAGGTAGCCAGGACAGAGTCCAGAAAAAGTCTGGACCTGCCAGAGAGGCAAGAGACCTTTGATTCCAGGTGAGTGAGGAGAGGGGAGTACCTTCCCAGTGTGCCCACAGAAGGTAGAGCCATCTAAACGACTCCAGAGACAGGTGCGAGCTCAGCTCGGCTGCCAGAGCCGGGCATGAAATGCTAAGGCTGCTGCTACAGCCAACAAGAAGCCTGTGTGAAAGCACAGGTCACTGTTCACACCTCCCCTCCTGGGAGCCTGTGCAGCTCACCACTGCCAGGGTCCCGTGATCCTGAGACAACTTCCCCGGGAGAACACACAGCATGCCTCAGGCAGTTGCAATGTCATGCTGGCCTCTGCCGCTGCAGGCTCAACCCGCCTTGCATACCCCTTCCTCACCGGAGCCTGAGTGAGCCAGAGCCCGCTAGTCAGCCTCTCCTTTAACCCTTTCCTGTCGTGGAGGGGAACAGATGCCCTCAGGTGACCTACAAGCAGAGCCAGGGCCAAATCCAAAGCTGAACCCCGGGAGCTATGCGAACAAAGAAGAGGAAGGGAAATCTCTCCCAGCAGCCTCAGGAGCAGAGGATTAAATCTCCACAATCAACTTGATGTGCCCTGCATCTGTGGGATACCTGAATAGACAACGAATCATCCCAAAATTGAGGTGGTGGATTTTGGGAGCAGCTGTAGACTTGGGGTTTGCTTTCTACATCTAATTTGTTTTTGGTTTTATGTTTATCTTAATTTAGTATTTAGAGCATGTAATCATTGGTAGATTTCTTTATTGATTTGGTTGCTCTCTTCCTTTTTAAAATTTTATATATATATATATATATTTTCTTTTTTCCCTTTTTCTCAGTGTATATGTGTATGCTTCTTTGTGTGATTTTGTCTGTATAGCTTAGCTTTTGCCAATTGTCCTAGGGTTCTGACTGTCCTTTTTTTTTTAATATAGTTTTTACTGCTTGTTATCATTGGTGAATTTGTTTTTTGGTTTAGTTGCTCTTCTTTCTATTTTTTATTACTTTTTATTTTTAATAATATTTTTCTTTTTTGTGGTACACGGGCCTCTCACTGTTGTGGCCTCTCCCGTTGTGGAGCACAGACGGGAGCCAGACGCACAGGCTCAGCGGCCATGGCTCACAGGCCTAGCCGCTCCACGGCATGTGGGATCTTCCTGGACTGGGGCACGAACCCGTGTCCCCTGCATCAGCAGGGGGACTCTCAAACCACTGTGCCACCAGGGAAACCCAATATTTTTCTATTTTAATACTTTAATTAATTTATTCATCTTCTTTCTTTCTTTCTTTCTTTTTTCTCCCTTTTCTTCTGAGCCCTGTTGCTGACAGGGTCTTGGTACTCTGGCCAGGTGTCAGGCCTCAGCTTCTGAGGTGGGAGAGCCGAGTTCAGGGCATTGGTCCACCAGATACCTCCGAGCCCCATGTCAAAGGGTAAAAGCTCTCCCAGAGATCTCCATCTCCACACTAAGACCCAGCTCCACTCAACGACCAGCAAGCTACAGTGCTGGACACCCTATGACAAAGAACTAGCAAGACAGGAACACAAACCCACCCATTAGCAGAGGCTGCCTAAATCAGAATAAGTTCACAGACACCCCAAAACACACCACCGGACATGGTCCTGCCCACCAGAAGACAAGATCCAGTCTCATCCACAAGAACACAGGCACCAGTCCCCTCCACCAGAAAGCCTACACAACCCACTGAACAAACCTTAGTCACTGGGGGCAAACACCAAAAACAATGGGAACTACAAACCTGCAGCCGGTGAAACAGAGACCCCAAACACTTCAAGTTAAGCAAAATGAGAAGACAGAGAAACACACAGCAGATGAAGGAGCAAGGTAAAAATCCACCATACCAAACAAATGAAGAGGAAATAGGGAATCTCCCTGAAAAAGAATTCAGAGTAATGATAGTAAAGATGATCCAAAATCTTGGAAATATAATGGAGAAACTACAAGAAACATTTAACAAGGACCTAGAAGAACTAAAGAGCAAACAAACAATGATGAACAACAAAATACATGAAATTAAAAACTCTGTAGAAGGAATCAATAGCAGAATAACTAATGCAGAAGAACGGATAAGTGACGTGGAAGATAAAATAGTGGAAATAACTACCACAGAGCAGAATAAAGAATTAATAGAACTGAGGACATCCTCAGAGACCTCTGGGACAACAGTAAATGCACCAACATTTGAACTATAGGGGTCCCAGAAGAAGAGAAAAAGAAAGGGACTGAGAAAACATTTGAAGAGATTATAGTAGAAAACTTTCCTAATATGGGTAAGGAAATATTCAACAAGTCCAGGAAGCACTGAGACTCCCATACAGGATAAATCAAGGAGAAACACACCAAGACAGATATTAAACTGTCAAAAATTAAATACAAAGAAACAAAATTAATGCTCAGAAATGTCTTGCTTTCCTATACACTAATGATGAAAAATCTGAAAGAAAATTAAGGTAACACTCCCATTTATCACTGCAACAAAAAGAATAAAATACCTAAGTATAAAGCTACTTAAGGAGACAAAACACCTGTATACAGAAAACTAAAAACAGTGATGAAAGAACTTAAAGATGATACAAAGAGATGGAGAGATATACCACGTTCTTGGATTGGAAGAATCAATATTGTGAAAATGACTATACTACCCAACGCAATCTACAGATTCAATGCAATCCTATCAAACTACCAATGGAATTTTTCACAGCACTAGAACAAAAAATTTCACAAGTTGAATGGAAACACAAAAGACCCCGAATAGCCAAAGCAACCTTGAGAAAGACAAATGGAGCTGGAGGAATCAGGCTCCCTCACTTCAGACTATACTACAAAGCCACGGTAATCGAGACAGTATGGTACTTGCACAAAAACAGAAACTTAGATCAATGGAACAGGATAGAAAGCCCAGAGATAAACTCACACACCTATGGTCACCTTATCTTTGATAAAGGAGGGAAGAATATACAGTGGAGAGAAGACAGCTTCTTCAGTAAGTGGTGCTGGGAAAACTGGACAGCTACATGTAAAGAATGAAATTAGAGCACTGCCTAACACCATACATAAAAATAAACTCAAAATGGATTAGGGACCTAAATATAAGGCCAGACACTTTAAAACTCTTAGAGGAAAACATAGGCAGAACACTCTATAACAGAAATCACAGCAAGATCCTTTATGACCCACTTCCTTGAGAAATGGATATAAAAACAAAAATAAACATATGGGACCTAATGAAAGCTAAAACATTTTGCACAGCAAAGGAAACCATAAACAAGATGAATAGACAACCCTCAGAATGGGAGAAAATATTTGCAAACAAAACAACTGACAAAGGATTAATCTCCAAAATATACAAGCAGCTCATGCAGCTCATTATCAAAAAAACCAACAACCCAATTCAAAAAATGGGCAGAAGACCCAAACAGACATTTCTCCAGAGAAGATACAGAGATTGCTAACAAACTCATGAAGGGATGCTCAACATCACTAATCATTAGAGAACTGCAAATCAAAACTACAATGAGGTATCACCTCACGCTGGTCAGTATGGCCATCATCAAAAAATCTACAATCAGTAAATGCTGGAGAGGGTGTGGAGAAAAGGGAACCCTCTTGCACTGTTGGTAGGAATGTAAATTGATACAGCTACTATTGAGAACAGTATGGAGGTTCCTCATAAATCTAAAAGTAGAACTACCATATGACTCAGCACTCCCACTACTGGGCATATACCCTGAGAAAATCATCATTCAAAGAGTCATGTACCACAATGTTCATTGCAGTTCTATTTACAATAGCCAGGACATGGAAGCAACCTAAGTGTCCATCAACAGATGAATGGATAAAGAAGATGTGGCACATATATACAATGGAATATTACTCAGCCATAAAAAGAAACGAAATTGAGTTATTTGTAGTGAAGTGGATGGACCTAGAGACTGTCCTACAGAGTGAAGGCCGTCAGAAAGAGAAAAACAAATACCATATGGTAACACACATATATGGAATCTAAAAAAAAAAAGTTTCTGAAGAATCTAGGGGCAGAACAGGAATAAAGACGCAGACATAGAGAATGGACTTGAGGACTTGGAGAGGGGGAAATTATTAAATTCCGATTAAATGAAAAAAATCATAAATGTTTATTTAGTGCTCATGTATGCTGTGGTGTTACATGCAGTGTAATTTTATTAAATTCTGATTAATCTGAGTTCTTGCCCTTGAAAGGCTTCTGGTCTAGCTGTAAGGGGGGCAGAATATGTGTCAATATAAATCACTAACATGTTTATATATCCAAGTAGATTGAAAGAAGTGGCAAAGGGTTGATAAACATTATAAGGAGTCTCAAAATTCTACTTTAGATTTGAGAGGTCATTTTAGAACTCAAGGAGATAGAATATGAATTGGGCTGAAAGATCTTAGATAATTAAAAGGCAGAGAAAGTCATGACTATACAGTGGCATTGTTCATTTGTTTGATTGGTTGGTTATGGTTGGGGGGAGAGTTGATACAGAGTAGTAGTGGGAAATATGATAAAGCTAGGGACCAATTTCCAACTGTCCAGTCCTGTCATTTAAGGATTTATGCACTCACTGAATATTATCAAGGATCTGCTTTGTGTCAGACACTGTATAGTGTGCTGGGGATGCAAGAAAGAACTGGCCGTAAAACAGCTTACAATCTGGTGGGGTGTTGAGGAGGGAGGTGACAAATAATTAAACACAGTAAGGTAAGTGGTATTATACTATAGACCTAGGGAGATACGCAAGTTCACAGGAAGAACAGCTAACTTAGGTTGGGAGGGAGGTGGTTAGAGAAGGGAACAGGTGGCATCTAAGTAAAGAAAGAATAGATGCTGGTGAGAAGAAAGTGGAAGCGGGAAGATTCCAACAGAAGGAACAGCATGTGTTGCATTGAAAGACAAAGGAGACTGTCATACTGATGAAATTGCAAGTAGTTTAGCGCAGCCTGGCTGGACTGTGGAGGAAAAGGAGGAGATGAGGTTGGAGAGTTAAACCTGGCTTGGATCATTGAGTGTCTAATATAAAATGCTAGGTAATTTAGAATTTATTATGAGGGCAAAAGGCTTCCATTGAAGCATTTCAAACAGGGTGGTAACTTGATTTTGGAAATACTGTGTGTTTTAGAAAGATTTTTCTCATTGCAGTGTGAAGAATTAATAGAGATAAAACAAAAGTAGAAACAGACTAGTCTGTTGCTGTCTTTCAGGAGGGAGAGGATAGTATTCTGGATAAAGAGATAAAAAAAGAAGTAAATGGTTTCAAGAGGTATTTAGGAGATAGGAACAGTAGAATCTATTGGATTATAGGGGAACAAGGGAGAGCAAAGAATCAAAGCAACTAATATTCCCAACTTGAGCAGTTCAGTTGATTGATGAAGCTGTTACCTGAAATAGGAAATGCAGGGAGAACAGAAGGTGTGGAGTGGTAAATAATGATGACTGGGGATTACTAACTGTTGCCATGGGAATGGTGGATGATTTGTCAAGAAGGGTTGTACAGAAGAGGACTAAGGCTCAACCTCTGAGGAACAGGTGGAGGATGAAACACTTGAAAATTAGACTGAAAAGAAGGATCCAAGGAACTAGCATGGAAATCAGGAGGGTATATTGTCATGGAAACTAAGTGAAGAGTGCGTTTCTGAGTTTAAGCAAATAAACAATAGAAATAAGACGTCGAGTGGAAGGAGTCCATTGGCTTGTGACAGCAAAAAGTTTCTGGTGACCTTTGTTATAACATTTTCCATAGAGTTCTGAATATATGGGTACAGTGAGTGTAGGCCTTTCTTTTAAAGATGTTAGATTTAGGTAGGAAAAGGGAACTAGAGAGGGGCTGGGGGATGGGATGTGGGATCACAAGTTTGAGAAAAGTTTTTATTTTTAATAAGTTGGCAGAGACTTGAACCAGTTGAACTGCTGATAGGAAGTCCTAGTAGATATAATAACATTGACAGTATATAGGAGATAGAGTGAATCATTATATTTGGATAGGAAAGAAAAGGATTTTGTATACAAGTGGAGGAATTAGCAGTTAGAAACTGCCTCTTCACATCAATATTTTACAGATGCTGCAATGTTCATTAGTACAGCTTTTCTATTTAGATTGTATAAAATACTTGCATCTTGAATTCACTACTTTAGTTCTTTGGAATTAAATCTCGGGCCATTTGGCCGAGAACTCATTAGTTAAAGGAAAATTTGAGGCAAACTCTAGGATGATTACATTATCAAAAGAACCAATTACAAACGTAATCTAATAAATTTCTTTGGAGTTTAGTTCTTTGCTATGGTGGCACTTTCAAAACAAATGGCAGTTTAAAAACAAGTTTCTTACTAATATCTGCTACTGTTCTTTTACATACCATGAATACGTATTCAAATGGCTAGATCTCAAATTTACCAGTAATCATTTCATTTTAATCAGCTAACTGCTGATAGCCCAGACGAACATCTTGTGTGAAATTTTACTTAGCACATCTCTTAGAAGACTGAAGTGTCAGAACATCTCAGGTAGGCTGCTGCAGAGACCAGCTGCACTGGAGGAGTGCTGCCCCAAAACATCTGGAACATTATTCAGAGTGTGAGGGAGTACATATGCTTATGAAGGAGGCCTTCACATTTCCTGTGATCAGGCGCTTTCAAAGATTCCAAGTTCCATACACTTTCCCATCAACTTTTCTTTTATAGAACTTTTGATAGAATTACAATTTGTTGATTAGATTCTTTGATCGAAAGAAAAAGGCCTAATATTTCTGGAGACTGGACTTGAATAATGTACCAAATAAAGCACTGTGAAGAGTAAATTCTAAGAACCGACCTGTTGTCTGAATCAGGAGAATCTGTTACATATTGTTTTCTTTCTATTTTTCTGTGGATTTGAAGGGGAAGAAAAGTATAATTGAACTCCTAGGAAAGGAGAGGGATAAGATAAAGTTTCATGGGCTAAATTTTCATAACTATTATAATGATGATTAATATTTGTTGAGCGCCCAGTCTGTGCTAGGCACGTACAGACACTTCACATATATTGTTATTTCTATTCCTTGTAACAATCCTTGCAAGTAAATATTCTTTTTTTTTTTAATGTTTTTGGTTGGGAAACTACTGACCAGTAGAGACTAATTTACCTCTGATTATTTCACTAGTAGATTAGGGACCAGATACTTGGATTCACTTTGGACTGAATTTTTTTCTCTTTTCACACCTTCTGCTCCTATCCAAAGAAACTGAAGAAGAATTTTGAAATAATGTTAATAATAATATGAGTACTTCAGCTATTACTTTATTTATTTGATTGGAGAGGGCTATCAGCATTTTGTTCCTTTTATATGATATGTCTACTCATAGGCACTTGTAAAGAACTCATGTAAAGAGAGCAACAAATGTCTGTTTTATAATATACTGCTTACAAATTTTGGATAAATGTAAATGATTTAGTTCTATTGTAACTGAAGACACAAGGGTAATTTGAAAATTAATTTGTTTTCTCACTTTGATTCATTTTCACTTAGAAGGTGCGTGTTTAGCAGATTACTAACCAGTGCAGATATGGAGGGCACAACTGCTATTATGTGATTTTTCAAGACTAGCCTAGACATACTTGTTAAAACTAAGATAATATGTTTATATATTTTATTAGTGTCTGCTGTCTTCTTAGGATCATCATGCGAACTTTGCTTGTATGAATCTTCTTTAGTCAGGTTACCTATTTAGCTGGAGTATAGAGGGGAAGAAGGGCCCTCTTTCAAGGCAATTGCCTTCATATTTATGTCTTATTGTTTATTTAATTATTATTTAGACACTGGTGGAGATGCCTCTCTCCCTACCTCACCTACTTCATCCCTTTTTATGAAGTAGAGACAACCTAATCTGGTCATTGTCCTTTCTGAAAATCCTTGTCTTACTTGCTTCAGTAACTTCCTTGATACCTCAAGTTCCTACTCTGTAAAGATGGGACATTAATTAATACCTACTGAGGCAGGCTCTCGTTGGGACTATATGAGATGTTACATGTGAAGATAGCATGGTAATACTTGACACAGATTAAGTGCTCAAAAAGCATTAGTGTGATTAATATGAATCAGAAGAACTCATGTGATTAATTTCACACCATCACGATCACTCGTTCATTTTGATATCTCTGAACTTCTGACTCGGATTTCATTCATTCCACAAACATTTACTGGAATGTGTGTCATTGATTTAGGTGTTGGGGATATGAATGGACAAAACAGATACAATTTTTCACCCTCACTGAATCATACAGTTTAGTAGGAGAGACAAAGAGTAAATAAGATAAATAGGAAAACATATGGTATGTTAGATAGTAAATTCTGGAAAAGAAATAAAGCAGGGAAAGAGGAGAGGAGATAATGGGAGTAGGTTTGTGATATATAATGGTTGGCCAGGAAACTGCCCTGAGAAGAAACATTTGAATAAGAACATATGAATAAAGGACCAAATCATAAAGATATGTTTGGGGAAGGAGATACAAGCATAGGGAAGAGCAAGTGCAATAGATCTGAGACAGGAGAATTCTTAGCAAGTTCAAAAAAACAGCATGGAAGGTGTTGTGAAATGTTTTTATATCCATAGAAAATATGGGAGTTTTACCAGGTGGATCTTCTTCACAAATCCTCAGGGATCCAGCCTTCTTATAGTTCATCTCTATTTCTAGGTACTAGCCATTATCCTCAGAGTCCAAGATGGCCCTAATTACATTCTAAAGCCCAGGCTTAGTGGAAAACAAACAAAAAAAGCAGCACAGTATGCTCAGTAGCTGCACCTTAGGGAGGGTTCAGAGAGACTGCCAAAGCAAATGGCTGCTTATATGCCATTGGCCGAAACTTAGTAACCTGCCTCACTTCACTACAAGGGAGGCTAGGAAATATAGTCTTCCCTCCAGGGAAGCCATTTGCATGGTGAAGACTTCAATCATTATGGAAGAAGGGGGAAAATATTTGGGGGGACAACTAGCAGTCTCTGCTGCCGTCCACCTCACCTAACATCCTCATGAACAAAGGGCAAGATGATGAAATTTAAAAGGCACCTATGATGTTTTCTTTCTTTCTTTCTTTTTTTAACTACAAAGAGCAGGGCACTCTCATTTATAGATCAGATTAGGTTGAGGACAGAGTATACTGCAGCTGAGTTATTGGTGAACTGACCTAGGTGTGGACACCTTAGGGATTATTATTTTTTAACATCTTTATCGGAGTATAATTGCTTTACAATAGTGTGTTAGTTTCTGCTTTATAACAAAGTGAATCAGCTATACATGTACATTTATCGCCATATCTCCTCTCTCTTGCATCTCCCTCCCCCGCATCCCACCACTCTAGGTGGTCACAAAGCACCGAGCTGATCTCCCTGTGCTATGTGGCTGCTTCCCACTAGCTATCTATTTTACATTTGGTAGTGTATATATGTCCATGCCACTCTGTCACTTCATCCCAGCTTACCCTTCACCCTCCCTGTGTCCTCAAGTCCATTCTCTACGGCTGCGTCTTTATTCCTGTCCTGCTCCTAGCTTCTTCAGAAACTTTTTTTTTTTTAGATTCCATATATATGTGTTACAAACGATATTTGTTTTTCTCTTTCTGACTTACTTCACCCTTTATGACAGTCTCCATGTCCATACACCTCACTACAAATAACTCAATTTCATTTCTGCTTACAGCTGAGTAATATTCCATGGTATATATGTGCCACACCTTCTTTAAACATTCATCTGTCAATGGACATTTAGGTTGCTCCCATGTCCTGGCTATTGTAAATAGAGCTGCAATGAACTTTGTGGTACATGACCCTTTTTGAATTATGGTTTTCTCAGGGTATATGCCCAGTAGTGGGATTGCTAGGTTGTATGGTAGTTCTATTTTTAGTTTTTTAAGGAACCTCCATACTGTTCTCAATAGTGGCTGTATCAATTTACATTCCCACCAACAGTGCAAGAGGGTTCACTTTTGTCCACACCCTCTCCAGCATTTATTATTTGTAGATTTTTTGATGATGGCCATACTGACCAGTGTGAGGTGATACCTCATTGTAGTTTTGATTTGCATTTCTCTAATGATTAGTGATGTTGAGCATCCTTTCATGTGTTTATTGACAAGCTTTATCTTCTTTGGAGAAATGTCTATTTAGGTCCTCTGCCCAATTTTGGATTGGGTTGTTTGTTTTTTTGATATTGAGCTGCATGAGCTGCTTGTATATTTTGGAGATTAATCCTTTGTCAGTTGCTTCATTTGCAAATATTTTCTCCCATTTAGGGGGTTGACTTTTCGTCTTGTTTATGTTTTCCTTTGCTGTGCAAAAGCTTCTAAGTTTCATTAGGTCCCGTTTATTTATTTTTGTTTTTATTTCCATTTTTCTAGGAGGTGGGTCAAAAGGGATCTAGCTGTGATTTATGTCGTAGAGTGTTCTGCCTATGTTTTCCTCTCCAGTTTTATAGAGTCCGGCCTTGCATTTAGTTCTTTAAGACATTTTAAGTTTCTTTTTGTGTATGGTGTTGGGGAGTGTTCTAATCTCATTCTTTTACATGTAGCTGTCCAGTTTTCCCAGCACCACTTATTGAAGAGACTGTCTTTTCTCCATTGTATATTCTTGCCTCCTTTATCAAAAATAAGGTGACCATAGGTGGGTGGGTTTATCTCTGGGCTTTCCATCCTGTTCTATTGATCTGTATTTCTGTTTTTGAGCCAGTACCATACTCTCTTGATTACTGTAGCTTTGTAGTATAGTCTGAAGTCAGGGAGCATGATTCCTCCAGCTCCATTTTTCTTTCTCAATATTGCTTTGGCTATTCAGGGTCTTTTGTGTCTCCATACAAATTGTGAAATTATTTGTTTTAGTTCTGTGAAATATGCCATTGGTAGCTGATAGGGATTGCATTGAATCTGTAGGTTGCTTTGGGTAGTATAGTCATTTTCACGATGTTGATTCTTCCAATCCAGGAACATGGTATATCTCTCCCTCTGTTCGTATCATCTTTCATTTCTTTCATCAGTGTCTTATTGTTTTCTGCATACAGGTCTTTTGTCTCCTTAGGTAGGTTTATTCCTAGGTATTTTATTCTTTTTGTTGCAGTGGTAAATGGAGTGTTTCCTTAATTTCTCTTTCAGATTTTTCATCATTAGTGTATAGGAATGGAAGAGATTTCTGTGCATTAATTTTGTATCCTGCTACTTTACCAAATTTATTGATTAGCTCTAGTAGTTTTCTGGTAGCATCTTCAGGATTCTCTATGTATAGTATCAAGTCATCTGCAAACAGTGACAGCTTTACTTCTTTTCTGATTTGGATTCTTTTTATTTCTTTTCCTTCTCTGATTTCTGTAGCTAAAACTTGCAAATCTATGTTGAATAATAGTGGTGACAGTGGAAAACCTTGTCTGGTTCCTGATCTTAGTGGAATTGGTTTCAGTTTTTCACCATTAAGAACGATGTTGCCTGTGGGTTTGTCATATATGGCCTTTATTATGTTGAGGTAAATTCCCTCGATGCCTTCTTTCTGGAGGGTATTTATCATAAATGGGTATTGAATTTTGTCAAAAGCTTTTTCTGCATCTATTGAGATAACCACATGGTTTTTATCCTTCTATTTGTTAATATAGTGTATCACATTGATTGATTTGCACACATTGAAGAATCCTTGCATTCCTGGGATAAACCCCACTTGAACATTGTGTATGATCCTTTTAATGTGCTGTTGGATTCTGTTTGCTAGTATTTTGTTGAGGATATTTGCATCTATGTTCATCAGTGACATTGGCCTGTAGTTTTCTTTCTTTGTGACATCTTTGGTTTTGGTATCAGGGTGATGGTGGCCTTTTTGAATGAGTTTGGGAGTGTTCCTCCCTCTGTTATATTTTGGAAGAGTTTGAGAAGGATAGGTGTTAGCTCTTCTCTAAATGTTTGATAGAATTCACCTCTAAGCCGTCTGGTCCTTGGCCTTTCTTTTTGGAAGATTTTTAATCACCGTCTGTATTTCAGTGCTTGCGATTGGCCTGTTTATATTTTCTATTTCTTCCTGGTTCAGTCTCAGAAGGTTGTGCTTTTCTAAGAATTTGTCCATTTCTTCAAGGTTGTTCATTTTATTGGCATATAGCTGCTTACAGTAATCTCTCATGATCCTTTGTATTTCTGCAGTGTCGGTCGTTACTTCTCCCATTTCATTTCTAATTCTATTGTTTTGCGTCTTCTCCCTTTTTTTCATGATGAGTCTAGCTAATGGTTTATCAATTTTGTTTATCTTCTGAAAGAACCACGTTTTAATTTTATTGATCGTTGCTGTTGTTTCCTTCATTGTTTTTCATTTATTTCTGATCTGATCTGTATGATTTATTTCCTTCTGCTAACTTGAGGGTTTTTTTGTTCTTCTTTCTCTAATTGCTTTAGGTGTAAGGTTAGGTTGTTTATTTGAGATGTTTCTTGTTTCTTGAGGTCGGATTGTATTGCTATAAATTTCCTTCTTAGAAGTGCTTTTGATGCATCCCATAGGTTTTGGGTTGTCGTGTTTTCCTTTTCATTTGTTTCTAGGTATTTCTTTATTTCTTCTTTGATTTCTTCATTGATCTCTTGGTTAGTTAGTAGTGTATTGTTTAGCCTCCACGTGTTTTTTGTGTGTGTGTGTGTGTGGTACGTGGGCCTCTCACTGCTGCGGCCTCTCCTGTTGCAGAGCACAGGCTCTGGATGCGCAGGCCCAGCGGCCACAGCTCAGAGGCCCAGCCGCTCCGCTGCATGCGGGATCCTCCCAGACCAGGGCACAAACCTGCGTCCCCCGCATCGGCAGGCGGACTCCCAACCACTGCGCCACCAGGGCAGCCCATGTGTTTGTATGTTTTACAGATTTTTTCCTGTAATTGATATCCAGTCTCATACCCTTGTGGTTGGAAAGGATACTTGATACACTTTCAATATTCTTAAATTTACCAAGGCTTGATTTGTGCCCAAGATATGATCTATCCTAGAGAACATTCCAACAGCACTTGAGAAGAAAGTGTAATCTGCTGTTTTTGGATGGAATGTCCTATAAATATCAATTAAGTCCATCTTGTTTAATGTATCATTTAAAGCTTTTGTTTCCTTATTTATTTTCATTTTGGATGATCCGTCTATTGGTGAAAGTGGGGTGTTAAAGTCCCCTACTATTTGTTGCTGTCGATTTCCCCTTTTTTTTTTTTTTTTTCGATTTCCCTTTTTATGGCTGTTACCATTTGCCTTATGTATTAAAGTGCTCCTATGTTGGGTGCATAAATATTTACAATTGTTATATCTTCTCCTTGGATTGATCAGTTGATCATTATGTAGTATCCTTCATTGTCTCTTTTAATAGTCTTTATTTTAAAGTCTATTTTTTCTGATATGAGAGTTGCTACTTCAGCTTTCTTTTGTTTTCCATTTACATGGGATATCCTTTTCCATCCCCTCACTTTCAAATTGTATGTGTCCCTAGGCCTGAACTGGGTCTCTTGTAGACAGCGTATACACGGGTCTTCTTTTTGTATCCGTTCAGTCAGTCTGTGTCTTTGGTTGGAGCATTTAATCCATTTACATTTAAGGTAGTTATCAATATGTGTGTTCCTATTACCATTTCCTTAATTGTTTTAGGTTTGTTATTATAGGTCTTTTCCTTCTCTTCTGTTTCCTGCCTAGAGAAGTTTCTCTAGCGTTTGTTGTAAAGCTGGTTTGGTGGTGCTGAATTCTCTTAGTTTTTCTTTTTTGTAAAGGTTTTAATTTCTCCATCAAATCTGAATGAGATCCTTGCTGGGTATAGTAATCTTGGTTATAGCATTTTCCCTTTCATCACTTTAAATATGTCTTGCTATTCCCTTCTGGCTTGCAGAGTTTCTGCTGAAAGATCAGCTCTTAACCTTATAGAGATTCCCTTGTATGTTATTTGTTGCTTTTCCCTTGCTGCTTTTAATATTTTTTCTTTGTATTTAATTTTTGATAGTTTGAGTAATATGTGTCTTGGTGTGTTTCTCCTTGGATTTATCCTGTATGGGACTTTCTGCAGTTTCTGGACTTGAATGAGTATTTCCTCTCCCATATTAGGGAAGTTTTCAACTATAATCTCTTCAAATATTTTCTCAGTCCCTTTCTTTTTCTCTTCTTCTTCTGGGACCCCTATAATTCGAATGTTCGTGCATTTAATGTTATCCCAGTGTTCTCTGAGACTGTCCTCAATTCTTTTAATTCTTTTTTCTTTATTCTGCTCTGTGGTAGTTATTTCCACTATTTTATCTTCCAGGTCACTTATCCGTTCTTCTACCTCAGTTATTTTGCTATTGATTCCTTCTAGAGGATTTTTAATTTCATGTATTTTTTTGTTCTTCATTATTTGTTTGCTGTTTAGTTCTTCTAGGTTCTTTTTAAATGTTTCTTATATTTCCTCCATTCTATTTTGAAGATTTTGGATCATCTTTACTATCATTACTCTGAATTCTTTTTCAGGTAGATTGCCTATTTCCTCTTCATTTGTTTGGTCTGGTGGGTTTTTACCTTGCTCCTTCATATGCTGTGTATTTCTCTGTCTTCTCATTTTGTTTAACTTACTGTGTTTGGCGTCTCCTTTTCATGGGCTGCAGGTTCGTAGTTCCCATTGTTTTTGGTGTATGCCTCCAGTGGGTAAGGTTCGTTCAGTGGGTTGTGTAGCTTCCTGGTGGAGGCAACTGGTGTCTGTGTTCTGGTGGATGAGAGTGGATCTTGTCTTTCTGGTGGGCAGGTCCACGTCTGGTGGTATGTTTTGGGGTGTCTCTGACCTTATTATGATTTTAGGCAGCCTCTCTGCTAATGGGTGGGCCTGTGTTCCTGTATTTCTAGTTGTTTGGTGTAGGATGTCCAGCACTGTAGCTTGCTGGTTGTTGAGTGTAGCTGTGTCTTAGCGTTGAGATGGAGATCTCTGGGAGAGCTTTCGCTGTTTGTTATTATGTGCATCCAGGAGGTCTCTGGTGGACCAATGTCCTGAGCTTGGCTCTCCCACCTCAGAGGCACAGGCCTGACACCCAGCTGGAGCACCAAGACCCTGTCAGCCACACAGCGAGGTACGTGGGCTGTTTCTTGCCTTTTGGGAAGTTTGCGTCATGTGTGCATAACGGATAAGATCACTATCTCAAAAAAAGTTAGGAAAATGGAACAGTACATGAAAATTAGAAAATATAGGTGGATTTTTACGAATGTTGTAAATTTATGGTCTTAGCTCAGTTCTTCTGACACAGAGAGAGACATCTCCTCATGCCTCCTACACAATATTTTTGCCCTACCAGTCAACTAAAGAAATAGAAAAATTACTTCACAGAAATCTCTAAAGTAAGTGATGCTTTGTTTTATATATATCAAAAATGGATTTGTTTAGAATAAAGTGAAGAAAAAAAATTTATGTTCTCATTATATCTTCTTTTAAAGAAAGAAAATGAAAAGAGCATAGAAACCACATATCATAATTAGCTTAAAATATTCTATGGAATTAACTTTAGGTGCCAACTGAGTATTTTCCTAGAAAGTATGGCCCTTTGACATTCATCAAAATAAAAAAGGAATATTGTTTCTTCTGTCTTTATAAGCTTTACATAAGTTTATTGTGAAATACAATAAACTGAGAGTTCTCTTCAAAACCTTTCAATTTAAGAAAACAAAGTATTTTACAAGTATCTCTTATAGGTGAAAAGTATCAAAGTAAGTTTTGATTTCTGGTTTCTGATGAGGAGGACAGTGCAGAGAAACCATCAGATAAGCTCAGATTTGGTAGTTCTGCCTGGACGAGAGTTGGAAGAACCAGCAGTCTCCTAAGAAAGCTATTATTTTTGGCAGATGCTCATGATCAGTTTTGTAAACTCAAGTGGTCTGTAGAAGATTCAGATAAGCAACTGTACTTTTATTTCTTAGACCTACTGAGCCTGAACTGTGAACTTTTTGAGATTTACCCATTCTCAACTCCCTTTGTCCCTTCGCTGTACTTTGGAAAAGGAAATTGGCCTTTTTATGACCAAGTTGACTTCCCATTCTCCAATTCAAGTCTTATTCTCCATCTACTTCCATCTACCCAACCTAACAGAATGCTGTAACTCATATTTTGAACGCTCCACTAGCATTTAAACATTTTCTGTTCATTTCCCCAGTTGTTGGTAATTCTCTTTTTAGAAGGTCTGTAATTTGGGGGTGAGGTAGAACTGTTTGTTTTTTCTAAAAACATTCTCAGCTCTTAAGAGTCCTATAATTGAATAAGTCTTGCAATAGAATCGATTCTTGGAAAGGTTTTTTTATGACTTGTTTTATTGCTCTTGTTTTGCTGTTGATGTAAAAGACCCAAACCCCAAATTTAGGTTCAATTGTCACAGATTATATTGTAATGGCTCTGCATAAAAGACCTATAAAACAAAGTGTATTCTTGTACAATGCTTAGTCAGCTGCCCTGTTCATAGTTAACGAGACCTTTTTTCTTTTCTTTTCTTTTCCATTAGCATGAAGATTTTATCTTTATCACATTATCACATTGAGAGTGATACAAAGTTAGCATTAAGTTAGTCTTTTCGACCACAGAAGACTCCCCTCCCCCTCACACATCTTTTGACTTTTTTTCAATCATTCTTTGTCAATTTGATTAAAATATCTTTTAAGGATTGTTGAACCACAATGTGGTGTTTCCAGTAAACATTGTTATTAGAATTTGTGCCTGGCTGAGATGAATTTAATGTGCATTGTTTAAACATAGTGCGTTTAAGTTGATGGCTATTTACAGAAAGCTTGTTGATCAATAGCATTTTCCTTTAGAGAGAATTACATTTAAGTGCCTTAGTTGACATAGTTCTGTACACATTGATGGTTGGGTGTGGTCAGCATTTATGAAGAGTAAAATGCTGTGCCCCCTCAACCTCATATTGTACATACTTGTTGCCATGGTTAGCAATTACCTTTTTCCCCTTTTGGTACTGGTGATATTGTAATTTTATGAAATATTTTCTCTTTCTTACTACAAAAGCAATGCATATCTATCATGGGGATTTTGGAGAATTCAGAAAAGTTCAAAGAAGAAAATACCAGATTCTTACCACTCAGAAAAAATATGGCTAACATTTATGAAATACTATAATTTTCAGGACAGATTTACCTTTCTGAATTACTTTTTGTATGTTTGTATTTGTTTAGAAACACTATTTCTCTTATAATACATTTTTTTGTTCAGTAGAATCAAGCAGACTACTTGGGTTTAAATCCTGACCCTGACATTTACCAGCTCTATTAATTTGAACAAGTTGCTTAAACTCTGTGCTTTAGTTTCTTGACTGTAAACGGGGATAAAATAGACCTATTTTATAGGGTTATTATAAAGAGTACATGAATTAATACAAGTAATTAAATAATACAGGTAACTTATTAGAATATCGCCTGACATGTTCTAAACACTTAGTCTTTGCTTTTAATATTATCATATATGAGGAAAAACAACTACAGTTATAATTTTATATTCTATTAGGCAAAAATATATAACCAATCTTTGCCTCCAACACTGGTGTCATATAAAGGACTATTCAATATCCATCCACTCTTTCTTCCTTACTAATCTTGAACACTTAAAAACTGCTTACCCAGCTGTCCTTGTTGATAGGGATGAACAATGAAATGTTAGTGGAAGTTGTTAGGTGGGATTTCTGGGAAAACTCTCTGTCCCTAGCCATCTGCCTTTCTTCTGTTTCCTGGGATATAGATGTGATGACTAGAGCTCCAGTAATCCTCTTGGATCCTGAAGCAACCTCAAAAATGGTGGAGGAGAAAGACTGAAGGACCCTAGACTCATGACTGTGGAGTCTTCATACCTGCTTTGTCTATTAACTTCTGGACTTCTTTTATGTAAGAGAGAAATAAGCCTGGTTTTCTGTTACTAACTTTAGAATGTAGTTTCTAACATACATTAAATAGTCAGTGCATGAGGGTTTTAGATCCTTTTTCATGACCTTTTCTACTTTTTTGTTTTTTACCTTTTCTACTTTTTGTCTGACAATAGTTGACATTGCTTATAGAGCTCCATAGGAAAAAAGCTTCCTATGCTTTCTGAAACTTTCATCTATTAGGATTGCGTTATTTTCATTTTGTCTCAAATTCTAACAGGAATTCATAGTGGAAAGAATTACTCCTGTCTTATTAGCAGTAAGTAGTGACACTTGCCTCAGCCCCTACATCTTAAATTATAATTTTACGCAAAAATCCTTTTTGATTGTTTACATTTCCAAAGAATATATGTGAAATCACCATGTATCTTAAAATTTGATCGTGATGAGCATCTCATTAAAAAGGGTTTATTTTAGAAAGAACATTTGACATAAGATCTACTCACTTAATTTTATAAGTGTACAGTATATTATTACTGAGTATAGGTACTATGTTGTACAACAGATTCTAGAGCTTATTCATTGTGCTTAACTGACACTTTATCCCCATTGATTAGTAATTTCCCATTTCCTCTTCCACCTACTCCCTGGCAGCTACCATTTCATTCTTTGATTCTATGAATTTGACTGTTTTAGAGATCTCATATAAGTGGAATCATACACTTATTTGTCTTTCTGTAATTGGCTTGTTTCACTTAGCATAATGTCCTCAAGGTTTATCCATGTTGTGGCATATTGAAGAATTTCCTTTTTTTTTAAGGCTGAATAGTATTCCATTGTATGTGTATACCACAGTTTCTTCGTCCATTCATTTATCAATGGACATTTAGGTTATTTCACCATCTTGGCTATTGTGAATATTGCTGCAGTGAACACAGGAGGGCAAATATCTCTTCAAGATCCTAATTGTAATTCTTTTGGATAAATATCCAGAAGTGGGTTTGCTGATTCATATGGCATTTCTAATTTTAATTTTTTGAGTAAACTCCATACTGTTTTCCATAGCAGCTGCACCATTTTGCATTCCCACCAACATTGTGCAAGGGTTCCAATCTTTCCACTTCCTTACCAATACTTGTCTTTTTCTTTTCTGATAATAGCCTTCCTGACAAGTATGAGGTGATATCTCATTGTGGTTTTGATATGATGCATTTCCCTGATTATCAGTGATGTTAAACACATTTTAATTTACCTGTTTCTCATTTGTATGTTTTCTCTGGAGAAATGTCTATTCACGTCTTTAGCCCATTTTTAAGGGATTATTATTAGTTATTGTTGTTGTTGTTTTACTATTGAGTTATATGAGTTCCTTACATATTTTGGAGAGCGACTCTTTATAAGATATATGGTTTCCAACTATTTCCTCCCATTCCATAGTCTTTTCACTCTGTTGATTGTCTGCTATGCAGAGGTTTTTTAGTTTAATGTAGTCCCACTTGTTTATTTTTGTTTTTGTTGCCTGTGCTTTTGGTGTCACATCCAAGAAATCATTGTCAATACCAGTGTCATGAAACTTTCTGTATGTTTTCTTCTAGGAGTTTTATAGCTTTGAGTCTTATGCTTAAGTCTTTAATTGATTTTGAGTTGATTTTTGTGTATGGTGTAAGGGTCCAGTTTCATTATTTTGGGTGTGGTATTCAGTTTTCCCAGCACCATTTGTTGAAAAGAGAGACTATCCTTTCTTTATTGTATATTGGCTCCCTTGTCGAAGATCAGATGACCATGTGTGTGTGGATTTATTTCTGAGTTGGTCTATATGTCTGTCTTTAGCTGTACGATGCTTTTTTTTTTTTTTTCTGATTACTGTAGTTTTGTAACGTATTTTGAAATCAGGAAGTGTGATACCTCCAGCTCTGTTCTCTCTCATGATCGATTTGGCCGTTTGTGGTCTTTTGTGGTTCCATATAAATTTTAGAATTTTTTCCTATTTCTGTGAAAAATGACTTTGGGATTTTGATAGGGATTGAATTGAATCTGTATATCATTTTGAGTAGTATAGACATTTTAACAAAACTAAGTCTTCCAATCCATGAGCATGAGATGTTTTACCATTTATTTGTCTCTTCTTTAATTTCTTTCATCAGTGTTTTATAGTTTTCAGTATACAAATCTTTACCTACCTAGTTAAGTTTATTCCTAAGTATTTTTTCTTTTTGATGTTCTTTTAAATGGGATTGTTTTCCTAATTTCCTTTTCAGATAGTTGGTTGTTAGTGTATAGAAATTCAACTGACTTTTGTGTGTTGGTTTTGTATCCTGCAGGTTTACTGAATTTGTTTATTAGTTCTAACAGTTTTTTTTTTAATGGAGTCTTTAGGGTTTTCTCTATGTAAGATCATGTCATCTGAAAACTGGGAAAATTTTGCTTCTTCCTTCATGATTAAGATGCCTGTTTTTTCTTATTGACTAATTACTCTGAGTAGAACTTCAAGAACTATGTTAGAGAGAAGTGGCAAGAGTAGATATCCTTGCCATGTTTCCATGTTTTAGAGGAAAAGCTTCCAAGTTTTTATCATTGGGATAGATGTTAGCCATGGTTTTGTCATAATGGCCTTTATTATATGTAGAGGTACATTCCTTCTATACCTAATTTGTTGAGAAAGAGTGTTGAATTTTGCCAAATGCTTTTTCTGAATTTATTGAAATGATCATGTGATATTTATCCTTTATTCTGTTAATGTGGTGTATCACATTACTTGTTTTTTGTATGTTGAACCATCCTTGCATCCCAAGGATAAATCCCACTTAGTCATGGTACATAACCCTTTTAATATGTTTGGATTTGGTTTTCTAGTATTTTGTTGTATATTTTTGCATTTATATTCATCAGGGATATTTGCCTGTGGTTTTCTTGTCTTGTGGTGTCTTTGTCTGGCTTTGGTATCAGGGTAATGCTGGCCACATAAAATGAGTTTGGAAGTGTTCTCTTAAATTTTTTGGAAGAGTTTTTTTTTTTCCTAGCATTTTATTTACATCAGGTTTTCATTTTATGTCTTTCTGTCCCTCTCGCACACATATACACACACATTCCCATTCCTTTTGACTACATAGAAATCTGCCGAAGAGTACTGTGTGTGTGTGTGAGAGAGAGAGAGAGAGAGAGAGAGAGAGAGAGAGAGCGCGAGAGAAAGCAATACATTTGCTGTGGTACTCAATCAAATCTCAGATGTATACATTTGAGTTCTTATAATGAAGTTTAATAGTCTTGACTGTTGAATGTTTGGCCTGAGAGGATGATAGCAAATGGAGAGAACAAATAAACAAATACCTTGATCATTATAACTAACTTTGGATGCTTCTGCCAGAAATTTTCTTTTCCAGAAGTTCCTTGTCATATGAACTATTTTAACCATTTTTGACCATCTATAAATAGAAATGCGTAAATAATTTAATATCTAAAGATTTTGCCTAAAGTGTTCTCTTTTCAGAAAAGTGATTCTTCACTTAGTCAACCTATATTACTCTTGCATCATCAGTATTATCACTATAAAATGTACTTCCTATGTAGTATTTATCTTTAAATAAAACTACTGCAAATGGGACTTATAGGTTGCTAACCTTACGTGATGTGGGCAAATTAAGGTCACTTTCTATCTCCGCTTTTATTCCTTTTTTTGCAATTGCCATGTAGCGGGCCAAAAAGAAAAGAAGAAAGAAAAGGAAGGAAGGAAAGCAAAGAAAAAGCCAGTGAGAGTGGCCATTTGGGACATAAGCTTGATTTTCTTAGGAAACCATTTCGATATGCCTTAATGCTACCATTGACATCATATTTATTCCTTTAGAGGAAGAAACACAGCTCTAGGTTAAAAGTGTACTTTACATTTATTTCCTTCTATGATAAACGGACTAAAAAAAAAGCACCTTTTTAAAATGGAGAAAAACTGTTTTCAACCTTTAAGGAATATTTATCAATTCTCTGAGAGCAGTTATTAGCTTTTTAAAAAATTACATGAATATTTTAAAAATTCCTATATTGTGATGTTAATTTGGTTTAAAAATTCTTCTTCATTTAGAAGCATTAGTTACATGTATGTATATATTTCACATAAGTTTACTAAAAGATTCTGTGAGAAACACATGGGTGTATTTTCAGAAAAATTTTTTTCCCAAAAATAGCTTACATGATTTAAATAGGAGAATGCGAAAGTAATAATAGTGTACCTTACTAGAAAAAAAAGTCAAGATAAAATTTAAAGGAACAAAGTGGCATCTATATTGCTTGCCTAATATAAGGAAAAGTAGTGAATCAGTTAGAAATATATTTGGCCACAAGTAAAAGTAAACTTGACTACTGTGGCTTAAATATGTTTTAATTTTTTCTCACAAAATAGGATGTCTGGAGGTTGATAGTTCACAACTAGTACATCTCAATGATCTTTTCAGAGGTACATATTATTTTCATCTCTGTGTTCATTTCATCACCATGCACAGAGTGTTGCATTTTCTTCTCATAGTTATTACCTAATAATCCCCAAATGGCTGCTAGACGTCAAGGCATTTTATCCACATTTCAGGAAGGGATGAAGGGGAAAGACAATGATGTAAAGGGGACAGAGAGAGAGAGAGAGAGAGAGAGAGAGAGAGAGAAAGAGATGTATCAGCTGAGACTGTCCCTTTTTTTTACTGGGAAAACAAAAACCATTCTGGAAGCCTTACCCAGGAGATTTCCTTACATTTTATTGGTTAGAACTATGCCATGTTTTACCTTTAGCTGCAACAGAAACCTCTATGGTAGAGAAGGTAAGAGAAGAGATGACTGGGATGATATTTAGTGAGCCTACTTCCACAGATTAACTTTTACCACTGGTAGTAAACAAAGTTATGTGCTAAAGAAGAAATGTTCTTGAAACTAAATTCAGATCTTCTAAATATCATTCATGTAGATAAATACTCAAAATAACTTTTTATCCAACAATAAATATTTATTATTTGTCCTTTTTTAATAATATACTGGATTCTCAGGTTAAAATAATTCAAATACTGCCGAAGTAAATTAGAGAATTTGACTCAATGGGAAATAATAATCACAACTACTATTATTAGGTACCTAAAAGATGACAGATATTTTAAATTATTCAAGCAAGAACCTAAGTTGGTATTTGTATATCTAGTTTTGATGTGAAGAAACTGATCTAGAGAAGTTAAATAACTTGCGCAATATCCACAGCTTAAAGTAGTGGACTTTGGATTTCAACCTAGTTCTCTCTGACTCAGAGCTAACGATTGACCTCCATATCAATTTTATTGAATAATGAACACTACAAATTAGTGATATATTTAACACAATTTGATTGCATAAAGATTATTGCATAAATATTATTGTATTTTATGTTCCCTAGACATAGGGAAAGGGTTTTTATTTGTTTTATTCTTAGTAGCAAGTTTTTTCCTACTGTAATCCCCTCTTGTCAAGTGGGTATAATTCCATTAATATGCCAAGGACTTAACCCAAATTGAGAAATCAATATTCTTTCATTTGCTTAGTCCAAAAACCTTACATTCATCTTTGACTCCTTTTCTCACACCCCACATTTGACCTGCCGACAGATCTTAACTCTACTTTCAAAATATATGTAAAACTCGACCATTTCTCTCCACTCTCCACTGCTTCCACCCTGTTCCAAGTTACTATCATATCTCATTCTATCTGAATTATTGCAGTAGCCTCTTAAATGATTTTCCTGTTTTCACCCTTGACCCTCCCCATTCTATCCTCTAAAGAGAAGCCAGAAAGATCTACTTAAAATGGAAGTGAGACCATGTCATCCCTCTGCTTTCAACCTTCAGTGGCCCCATCCCAAGCACTATAAAAACCACTCTTTACAACAGCCTGGAAAGCCCTGTTTGATCTAGCTCACAGTGCTTTTTTTCCTACCTTCTCCCTTTCTCTCCTTCTTCTCTTTGCTTCAGCTATAAGGGCTGCTTTTCAGCTTCTTAAACTTGCCAGGTGTTGTCCCATCTCAGGGCCTTTGCATTGGTTTTCTTGCTATCTGGGCTGCTCTTTCCCAGGTATTGGCAAATCTAGCTCTCTCATTTCTTTTGGGTCCTTACTCAAAATCCACCTTTACCAGTAGGCTTTTCCTGGTTACTTTATTAAAATTTTCAGTCCTCTTCCCTTAATTTTATATCTCGTTTCCCTGCCTTTTTACCCTTAGTATACTATCAAACATTCTATCTCATATTGACAAGTTGACAATTTTATCTGTTTGTCTCCTACATATTCCAAACCCTTAGAACCTCCTGTACATAATAGATGCCCAATAAATATTTGTTGATAGAATGAACAAACAAGTGAATGAATGAATGTGCAAGTCAATAAAAAAGGTCAATCTTTTTTTGAAATGTCTAATAGGGGTCTCAGTATTCTTTAAGTTTTTCTCAGCTTGTTAGTTATAATCTCTGTGGCTATTAAACCATTTACATAATTTTTAAAAATTTGTTGAATCTGTATACCTCAACATCAATATTAATTGCCTAGGTAGTATGTAGTACATATATTATTTTAGACCCTTGACATTGGGATTTCAATTTGACCTTGAAGTCTTTCCATTAGTGAAACTGGAAGGATGTTTTCGAACTTTTATGTGACTTTTGGAGACTCTGCCATGGATTGCATTTCTGCTTTTTCCTTTCTTGATTTATTTAGCTTTTTAAAATATTTTGTGTTAATTATTTTGTACTTTCATTTTTATTATGCAAAATTATTCAGAATAAAACATGCATATTCTAAAAAAAATGTAACATGCGGACAGTGTTGCAAAACTCCAGGTGGGAGCTGTGACTGTCATGTAAAAATGACATATGTAAAAGTTATAAAATATACAACTGAAGTGTTTGAAGGAGAAAGGTGTCATTTGGAGGAGATTTATTCTCAAAGTCATAAGGAAAAAAAATGGGAAGTGATCCCACCTGTTTCTTCTAGAGGTTCTCATTGCATTGCCATGTTTAATGGCAATTTATGTGCTGTATTACAAACAATTTAAATTAAAAAAAAAAAAGACAAGCCCTTGCCTTCTGGAAAATAGACCAGTTAGAAAAATGCTGCACAGTTGCAGAGTTAAATCTGTTCATTTTGTTGCTAGGACCACTTAAGTTCACAAACAGTGATATGGGAATGCACATAAAGAAGCCATACTTCTTTTGATTTATTTGCCTGACATGTATTAAAAAAATCTTTAAAAATATATACATTTATTCTTTTTCAACATAAACTTAATCTATAGTAAAATGCACACATTTTAAGTGTACAATTTGATCAATGTATGTAGCTCCCATTAACCTACACCCCTATGAAGAACAGATATTGCCATCATTCCAGCAAGTACCTTCATGTCTTTTCCCAGTTGATCCTCTCCTTTATCCAGAGGCAAACACTTTTCTGATTTTTAAAACTGTTGACTTAGTTTTGTCTGATATTGTCCTTCATGGAACTGTGTACCCTTTTATGTTCAGCTTATTTTGCTCAGCGTAACATCTGTTAGACTTATTCATGTTGTTGTGTATATTACTATATTTTTTACTGCTGAATAGTATTCCACTGTATGAATGTAAAAAATTTGTCCATTCTCCTCTTGATGGAATTTGGGTTTCCAGTTTTTGCCACTTATGACTAAAGCTTTGTGGATATGTGTTTTTATTTTTTTGGTAAAGATCTAGGGGTGGAATTGCTAGACCAGAAAACAAGGGCAATTTAACTTTATAAGAAAGTGTCAAACCTTTCTCCAAAGTGGGGGTACTATTTTACACTTCAAACTATCCACTTATTATTGTTTTTAAAACCATACAGACTTGCGCAATTCTTAACAGAAGAAGGCCATTTGGGGGAACTTAGATTAGGTGCCAGTGTCACTTTGTATACATTAAGTGGTGTCTGAATAACTATTATATTTATTTTCTCCTAAGAAAGAAAATCACAATGTTTCTGATTTTCTGATGATCAGACATGGAACAAAATGTTTTAAAAATCTGCATATCAAAAGAATACTTGAAACCCACTTAATAAGTAAGAAGATAAGAAAGTTCTAAACTATGGCTATTGTGGGGATGAGTAATCCTACTTATAATTTGAGTTCACAGTTTAAATTTTTCCCCCAACCTTTTTTTTTTTTTCCTTTGGCGCACATAGCACTATATAACAATCTTTATTACATGTGTTTCTAGGCACTCCTCTAAATTCATTACAGAATGGATATCACGTCCATTCCCAAAACAAAACAAAACAAAACAAAACTCTTCTCAAGTAGGATGCAAGTAGTAGTCTTAAAACCATTATTATTACATGTGTTTTTAAAAACTTCTTAAAATATGGAACACCTCTCTAATTTGCTTGTCATCCTTGCATGGGGCCATGATAATCTTCTCTGTACTATTCCAGTTTTAGTATATGTGCTGCCTACTAAATTTTTAAAATTCATCAAACCCAAAATATATTGTGACAAACCACTTTAATTTTTCCCATCCACATTTGATGGATTTTAATATTTCTTTTTCACTCAACTCATCAAAATTTTATTTTTTAAGAGTTTTATTTAATATCCAAAAGGGCATAAAAATTTCTGAAACCCCTCTACCTCTTTGAAAAAAGGGAGTTGTATTTTGAAAGAAGTTTAAAAGGAGTTCCATTCTGGAAGAACTTAAAATCAGTTCTAAATTCACTATCCAGAAGACCTGGCAAAATTGATCATCTTCACCCTTGCCTTGCACCATTGTGGTAGAGACTGTGAAGCTAACAGTAAGGTTCCTAAAATGCATGTCCTTTCACAAGCCTATTCTCATTGAAAATGTTGTTTTTCCTCAGAAACATATTTGTGTTTAAGAAAAAACAACTACAGCACAAAATTTTTGAGAGGAGGTTGAAAACAGGTACCATGGAAAATATTATTGATTTTGTGTAAATGTGTTTGGCAGTGAATGTGTACTGAGTTGTCCAATGTAAGCATCCAGCATTTTTTTTTCCCAATTGGTAGTATAGTAGAGTTCTTTTTCAGTAAACATTTGCTTTTGAAAATCATAAAAGGTCAGTTTTGGCCAACTGCATCAGTCCTTATTCTGCCATCTGTAAAAAATTTAGACTTTGCCTTTTTGAATGACCCTTTAAAAATATATAAGACCTAATTCTATCCTTTACTCTCATAAAACTTCCATTGGACTCCAGTGGGAACATTTTAAAGTCAAATTCTGAGGAATAAAGACATTTCATAATGCCTTCTTGTGAGAACTTCCTTGGCAGAACTTGACCAACTCATTCCTCTTGAGAGTGTTCTATGATATTACTGGTTTTATAGCTTCAAAATAGACTCTATGCTATAAAGTGGTTATGCTTCTTACAGATATATATATATATATGTATGTATATATATATATATATATACACACACACAAACACACGTACATACACACACATGTACATATTTATCTGTCTCAGTGTAACCCTAAAATTCTAATGTGGTGAACATCCAAAGTAGATGACTCTTGGTACACTGAGGAGCTACCCTCCTTTGTCCATCATATGTTGATCAGTAAGTATGTTTGTTCTTGGTACCCTACTCTGTGCTTCCCTAGTGCTCGATTGTAAAAAAATACCATTTTTTCAACAGTTAGTATGTGCCAGTGCTGTACTAAAGTTCTACATGCATTATTTCAGTTAACTCTGTGAGGTAGGAATTGCCATTCCTCATTCTCTGTGGATAAACTGAGGGTGGCTAAAAATGTACTGAGAATCATGCAGCAGAGCCAGTATCTCTGACTCCAAAGCCATGGATCTTAACTGTTGCACACCTTGCATTATATGGTACTCCTGCCCTTTACCCACCCTTTTTATAGCAAAGGAAATGTCACTGTTTTGGGAGGACCTTGTTTATTTACCTGTCTGTCTCTCTAATGAGACTGACTAGCTTGAGATAGGGTTCTTATCTTCTTCATCTTTATATTGCTAGAGCAGGATCCATAGGCACTCAATAAATAAATCTTAAATTTAAAAATTACCTTTATGATTTAAAATTCACCCCCCTATTTTAGAAAACTGGCCAAAAAACCACAAACTATAAGTCATTCCCAAATCACAGTATCCAGAAATAACTGAATAAATATTTGATAAATGAGTGAATTCCAAAAAAAATTAGAAACACTTATAGTCTTCTTTTGTTTCTAATACATTTGCATAACACTGATACACCAAGAGTACTTGTTTGATGTTAATTAAGCATGATTAGTACATGATAGTCTTTAGTTCTCATAAAGCTGATAGATGAAAAAGATGGAAAATAAATGCTTCAATGATGAAAGTGTTTTAATATTACAATATAAACTTCCTGAAGTAGCATTTTATTTGAGAATATACATATTTGAGTAAATTCATTTGGAACTATTAAACTGATCTGAGGTACATCAATAAATGAATGGATAAAGACGTGCTGTGTATACAGATGCACACACACACTGGAATATTACTTAGCCATAAAAAATGAAATCTTGCCATGTACAACAGCTTGGATGGACATAGAGGGTATTATGCTAGGTGAAAGAAGTCAGATAGAGAAAGACAAATACCATATGATCTCATATATATGTGGAATCTAAAAAACAAAACAAACAGACTCATAGATACAGGGAACAAACTGGTGATTGCCAGAGAGAAGGGGGTTAGGGGATGGATGAAATAAGTGAGATTAAGAGGTACAAACTTCCAGCTCTAAAATAAATAAGTCACAGGAATGTAATGTACAGCACAGGGAATATAGTCAATAATATTATAATAATTCTGTATGGTGACAGATGGTAACTAGACCTTTCATGATGATCTCCTCGTAATGTATAAAAATATCACATCACTAGGTTGTATACCTGAAACTAATATAATATTGTATGTTAATTGTAACTCAATAAAAAATTACCTCAGAACATAAATACATTTCAGTATTAACAAAAAAATCTTTCTATCTCTATGCCGGTTAAATAGGACTTTATGTAAGTGCTGTAATTAAATGCAGTTTATTGGTGAAAGTCTAGCCCCTAGTGGACAGGAGTCTCTGGTACACACCCACACACTGAACTAGTTAGGTACAGCTTGAAGGGACACCTGCTTAAAGCTCAAGGGCTTCAGAATGAAATGGTCTTCAAGACTCTTGATGTTAATATTTTATTCTTTTATCTTTTTTTCATAAAATATGCCACATTTGTATGTCTGGCTTATTAGAGCTTCATAGTATTTTAATGAACACTAAGACTTTTCTACTCCACTCTCAAAATTTTTTTCAAGCAGTGGTTTTCTTAGTTTCTTAGGGATTGAAAGAGTAAAATTTCTTCCCTTCCCTTCCCTTCCCTTCCTTCCCTTTCTCTTTTCCATTCACTATCAATATCCAACATTTAGGCAACATTCACACTTTTCTTTGAGGATAGATTTAGGTTGCACTTATAACATTATCCCCAATACACACACACACACACACACACACACACACACACACACACACACACACACACTTACTTCACAAAATTGACTCTTTTAAAACGAACTCTTTAGTTACTTCTTCACTCTTTTATAAGTAAGTATGACATGTAAAAAAAAAGATAAAAAGATAGTACAAAAATTAAATACTCAAATAATATAGAAATGAACATACTTTTGTGAATGAAATAATACCTGATATGTAGTATCCAGTCAGAAGGTTGTGAGCTTCTTAAGCTTGCAAAAGCTTTTTCATTGTAAGCATTGTTACTAAACACACTTTATGATTCAGAGAAACTATAATTAGATTTCTCTAATCATTCTGATGATCTTAGATGTTTTCTTAGTTTTAGGAACTTAACCCAGAAAGACTGAACTTACATTTCAAATATATATTTCAATATAGCCAATTCTGCTATATGTGTTCCAGGGCTTATGGAAGAAAGCATTTAGCGGTACTACACTCAAAAACTGTGTCAGTGACACATAAAAAAATTAGAAACCGAATAAAGTGGTAGCACCGTTTTATGCATATTAAGTGGTTAGGAAATATATAAATACTTCAATAAATATGGCACTTTACCTTGAACCAAACCTGATGTTTTCCTGTGGGCATCAGAAAGGTTGCAGCCTGTGAGTTACTGTGAAGTGGTAGAATGAGTGTTATCTGAAATCAGATGGGAAGTTCTAGTAGCAGATGTGGATGGGTGTGTCTCATAACCCAGGCTGGTAAACTGAGGTGGCTGGCAGATGTTCGAGTATGAGTGTTTTGTGTATTCCTATGTGGTTTGGGTCAATTGGGTGCATTTTCTGCATTCATCTAATGTTGTTCATGGATGAAATGGTGCATTAGCAAACATTAAATTTGCATCGTCTACTATATCAAATGCATTGGAACAAATTCCCGTTTTTTAGACAATAGCAGAACTGATTGTACTCTTTTTGAAGATCTAAAATAGAAGAAAAAAGACTCATTTGAAATGGAAACTATTTAATGTTTAAGAAATGGTATAAAACAGCTCATAAGCTGTTCTACACTTTATTAGCTCCTGTGTAGTACATGTTTTGTCTGCTATTGTCATCAGCACAATTAAATTCATTTATTCCATGTTGTTTTAGTCATGCTGTGGGCTTGATACTATGAAAGTTAAGCAGGTATGGTTTTTAGTTCTCTTGAGTTCATGCTTCCTAAAAATCAACAGAAAGCTCTTGGGGAAAATGGATTGCAGACATTCTTTAAATTTTAGTGTTATAGATGTACAGATGGAACACATAATTTAGATAGTGAAGGAAAGGTGAATTTGTCTCTTTGGTCAGTTAGAATTAGTTTTGTCAATGTTTAAGTTTCAGAAGACTAAAAACAGAATTTTAAAGTATATTTCCAAGCTACAAAGATATAAATGTCACTTGTTCAGTACATGTGGTCAAAATAAAATATCATAAAAGAACACTTGATTTTCTCCCTCATATTTATACCTAAGTCTTCTGAATTCAATAAATCAGCATCGGAAGCAGCTGCTTAGCACAGGGAGATCAGCTCAGTGCTTTGTGTCCACCTAGAGGAGTGGGATAGAGAGGGTGGGAGGGAGACACAAGAGGGAGGAGATACAGGGATGTATGTATATGTATAGCTGACTCATTTTGTTATATAGAACAGCAGAAACTAACATACCATTGTAAAGCAATTATACTCCAATAAAGATGTTAAAAATAAAATAAAATAAAATAAAAATCAGCACCCATATAGTTTCTCAAGTCAAAACCCAGAGTCATTCTTTATCTCCATCTGTCTCTCATCCCCACTTTCACATCCATTCCAAGCCTGGCAGCTCTAACTCTAAAATACATCCAGAATCTGCCCATTCCCACTGTTAGAATCATCTCTCACCTGACTATAGCAGACTCTCAGCAGCTCTACCTTCCTCTTTTTTTCTTCTATGATCCGTTTTCTGCCCAGGTGCCAAGGTGACCATTTAGAATTATAAATTAGATCACATCCTTCCTCATGCTAACCTTCCAATGGCTTCTCATCTCATTTAGGGTAAAGTGTAAACTCGACCAGTGTCTATAAAGTTCTAAATAATCTGGCTGTTTACCGTATCTGTGATATCATCTCCCATTTTTTCCTCTCCAGCCACACTGGCCTTCTTTCTGCTCCTTGATACTAGCTCTTCCCTCTGCTGCAGAGTGTTCAACCTAGTCTTCACAGAGCAATCTTCTTATTCAGATCTCAGCTCCCTCACCATGACCCTGCCCCCTACACCCACCTATTGAATCACCCCATTTTATTTTCCACACAGATCTATTACTTCAGATATTATTTTGGTCATTTTATTTGTGTATGTATTTATATTTTCTCCTGTAGAACTAATGCTTCATGGGAGCTTAGCTCTCTTGTTCAGTACAATACCCCTGGTACATCTTCTAATGCACGGTACTTGGGTGCTCAATATATACTTGTGAAATGAATGAATTAAGGTTGAAAAAAATAGAGAGGGAATATTTTTCCCTGGAAAAGAGGCAAAGTTTTGTGTTTTATAATGAAAATGATTTCAGACTTTAAAAAGTAGCATTGAGCCTATGTTGTTGTTTCAACCCAGTTAATAAGAATTAATGGTGGTAAGCACTCAAAGATGACTTATGTATCCAAGGCACTCTCCTAAGTCTTTTTTCATATATTAGCTCATTTAAGTCATATATTAACTCATTTAATTCTACACTCTTTTGAGGTAGGTACTGTGAACCCAAATCTGAAAGATGAGAAAATTGAGTTGCCAGGGCTGTACAGTTACTAGGTAGTAGAATTGGGATTTGAACATAGGCAGCTCTACTAGAAAGTCAGTTGGCTTAGCCACTGTGCTGTCTCCATAGGAGGGGCTTCTAGTCATGTAGTAAGTCATGCTTTCTTCTGTGTAAGCTACTGCTTAGCACCTAGTACAGCCCAGAACCTCTAGGGTTTTTTTTTGTTTTTTTTTAAAGTATAAGAAGGATAGCAATCAGTTGAATACAAGAACCATTACACACAAACTGTGACACACAAACCCAATATCAGTGTAAAGAGAAAAAAAATGCATTTGCTGGACTCTTGAAAGAACCTCAAATATGAAGAAATGTATTGATCAGCAACATATGGGTTTTCTGGTAAATAGCCAGTGAAGTTTACTGTGGATCAGGCATTGGCTATCTTTTCTTACTGGCTTAGAGTTTTTCGGAAAGACATCTGGAGAGTGGCTTGAAATTTATTTTAGGACCCATGATGGCAGCCTTAGCACAGCCTCAGGGTGCAGAAACAAAAGAAAAAAAAACACTGTGACTTTCAGAAAGTACAGTGGAGGGAAAGTACTAGATAGAAACACATCTGTGATTAATGAAGGACTGCCAAAACCTGGGAGGGAAGCAGTAACACCAAGATGTAGGAGGGAAGCAGTAACACCAAGACGTAACTCACATCTATTGGCATGCTTGCTATAGTCTACTGAGTCTACTGAGTCAAAGCACAGTGCCAGGAATCAGGAGATAAAGTTCTTGTCTTTCTCCTGCAACTTACTATAAGCCAACTATATGTCTGAATCTTAGTTACGATATATGTGAACAGTAATATTGCATTACATTTAACAGCTTCCTGTGTGGAAGCAGGACACTGGAGTAGGTGTCCTCTTAGAGAATATACTAACTTTCATGGATATGATGATAATGTTTTGTGGCTCAGAAGAAGAGGAATGGAACAACAGCTATGAGATTAATGGGGACAGAATTGGCAAAGGATATACTCTAACTCTTTAAGTTGGTGAAGCCTTGAGATGGAGAATTAATCTTTACTGGCAGACACAATTTATGTATCAAAGCAATGGGAGAAACCCACTAACAACTTCTAGGGCTGCAGAATCATGGGACTGTGTAGCAGGTGTTTTGTATTGTTCTTCTAATTTTAAAATTTGAAATTGCAAAGAGCCAATAAAATGTGTTTTAATATATCTTTGTTTCCTGCTTTAGTAGAGTATTAGACCTAAGGAATTAAATTCATCATAAGGAAATTAAATATTGAAAAAGTTGCCATTATTCTACACCAGGTTTATATTATCAGATGAATTAAAGACACACTCCACTGAATGGGGATGTGGAGATAACCTTCTCTGCATATAGTGGGAAGGAATATTTAAAAATTTTCCTGATGGGTTGGGGAGATAGAGTTTTGTGAGTATTAAAATGTGGAATAGAGGGAAATATCCAACTTTGGCATGTGGCCAAGGAACTTCTAAGAATAATTCTCAAATTCAGTTTTGAATTATTCCTTGATCTACATATTTCCGAGACCCTTTCCTATTCTACCTAAAATTTTCATAACATTTACAAACCACATTCTAGTTTGAGGAGTAAAAGACAAGAGCTCAAGTGGTATGGAAAGAAGATAGTAGCTGCAGAAAGTGAGAAAGTAAGGAATGAGTATTGCCCCAATGAGAGATGATGAGGAGATTCCATCTCCCCATCAGAATATGTGAGATATTTTGGGAGAGTTCTGGACTTCCCCCAGGACATGGGATGGGGGCTTAATCCTTTTTATTTAATTTTGAAAGCAATGAGTTCCCCCAAAGCTAAAAGGCTTGAGAGTATCCAGGCAGCAGACACTTTGGATTATATATGTAAATACTTGTATTGTGGAATTTTTAGAAGACTTTGAGTAAGAGCATTACATAGCCACTAAAGAGAAGTGAGTATGGGGAGATATAAGGTATGAGGATGTATCTCCTCTGCATCCATTCACCCTACTCTGGCAACAGTCATTTGGGGATCTACTCCTTCCCTTACTTGGTCCATGTGGTTTGGTAGAGCATTCCCAATTTCTCTAGGGGTGGAATGTGGGATTTAGATCTGAGCCAATTAATAATTTCAGTCCCCTGACCGCAGCAACTGATTAGAAACATAGGCATGGACCCAAACTGGCACCAATGAAATACAAGGAGATTTTCTGAGACTCTCAGGAATCCAACATCTGGTCTTTTCTCCTAAGCCTAAATCTTCTTGCATTGCCTTTATATTCAGGATCCACTTGGTAGTAAAATAGTAGCAGCAGGTAAGAACTCTGATGCCACCATTTTACTACATGTGAATCCTCAGGAAGCCCCTGGTACCACAGCCACAGCCAGGAAGAGCGATAGCAATGCAACAACAACTGATAGGAACACAGAGAAAGGAGAACTGGAGTGAGGGAAGGGAGAAAAGAGTGGAGTAACTAAGAGAATTTATATATGAGATGCTGTGTTTAGGCCTCATGTACATTATTCCTTTTAATCCTCAAAGTAATTGTTATTTGGCAGATAAGGTACTTAAGTCCTAGGTAGGCTGTGTAAATTGCCTAAGGAAGAAGCAAGACTTGAGTACTCTAATACTGTATCCTATTCCAGACTCTGATCTTAACTGCCTTTGAAATTCTAGAGATAAGAAAAGGAGGAATTTGGGGGCTGATGGGTTACAGGGATTTCACTTATGGGCTCAGAGGAAAGATAATTATATTCCTTGATTCTATGGGACTCTCTATATTGCCCTCATTCCTCTAATTTCCTTACTGGTGTATTATAGGAAATATGAGTTAGCACTTTAATTGTTGATGTGGAAGCCTTATATTTCTCTTTACAATTTGAGAAATGGGTTTTGGTCAATGGAAAAAAGAGTTTTAAAATTCAAAGACATAAAATTCAGCTACTGTTCTTTACCTATTCTCATTGGTTCTTAATAATCCATTTGAATGTAATTTACTTTTATTCCTAACAGAGGAGTACATAACGTATCTGAGTTACTAAAAATTCTGAGTTATCAGTGTATGCATTAATGAGGTTTGTCTGTGGTAGAAGAGCCATTCTTAACCTGGAGAAATGGTGATGTACTGAACTAGGTTTGTTTGCCTATGCGAAGCAAGCCAAAAGTTGAAACACCAAGGATTGCAGCAGCGAAAGGGTTTATTCATGAAGCAGGCAAGTGAAGAGATGGGAGAACAAATCTCAAATCCACCTCCTTGAACTCAGGCGGCTCAGAATATTTATGGGATAAAGAAGCAGGGTGGTCTGAGGTGTGGGGAGCATGTGGAAAGTTAACTGGAGGTAAGAAGAAGGTGAGGTAATTGTCATTCTGCTTGGGCAAAACTAAGCTACAGGCTTTTGCATGGGACGCATGTTCAGAGAATGGTGGCATTAGCAAGTTCTGAGGGTGGAGTTTTTGGTCCTCTGATATCAAAAGGTCAGATCGGACACTTGCACATGCTCAGTTGGTCTGTGATCCCAACCAGTCTTAACCAGCTTGAGCTCGAGCTGGATAATGGCAGACTCCAAGTTCCTGACAAACAATTTGGCCAAACATTTTATTTTTTAGACTACATGATGCTTGGAAGACCTGAAAGTTTTTGTAAAAACAATTAAAGCAAACTTGATCAGTGAAGGCAGGTTATAGTTTATTATTTATTAAGCAAGCTGTAGTTTAATGGATCTAACTGATGACTACCCTCAGTTTCAGTGAGAGCACCGATATTGTGGAAATATGCATTCTTGCACCAGAAAATTTAAACTTTTGTTTTTTTCTAAATGGGCAAAGTGAATTTCTGCATATAGCAAAGGCAATAGAGACAAGGGAGTCTGCAGCCCACTGATCAAAACTGTGAAAGCAGCAAAACTTTTATTTTTGTGTTTTAAAAAATAGCCGTGAAAAGGTGGTTTCTATAAATAGATGTAGATTCCAATGCCTCTGTGTAACTACTGATTTCCAGTTATAGGGGGAAGAAAGAAGATGCCATCTTCAGCACACGGTACTAATGTCAGGAAAATCTTTTATTGTCTAAAAGAGCAATTACGGACTTGAGAGCTCATCCCTTTCCTTTCCTCCTTATACAATCAACGGTAGAGATTTAAAGGGACGTTTATACTTTTGTTTTGTTGCTCTGTTTTCTGGGTGATTTGGGATTTCTTTTTTATTAATTTTTTATTGGAGTATAATTGCTTTACAATGTTATGTTAGTTTCTGCTGTATAACAAAATGAATCAGCTATATGTATACATATATCCCCATATCCGCTCCCTTTTGCATCTCCCTCCCACCCTCCCTATCCCACCCCTCTAGGTGGTCCCAAAGCACCGAGCTGATCTCCCTTTGCTATGCAGCTGCTTCCCACTAGCTATCTATTTTACATTTTGTAGTGTATATATGTCAATGCTATTCTCTCACTTCATCCCAGCTTACCCTACCCCTCCCCATGTCCTCAAATCCATTCTCTACATCAGCCTCTTTATTCCTGTCCTGCCCCTAGATTCAAAAGAACCATTTTTTTTTTTAGATTCCATATATATGTGTTAGCATATGGTATTTATTTTTCTCTCTGACTTAATTCACTCTGTATGACAGACTCTAGGTCCGTCTACCTCACTACAAATAACTCAATTTCGTTTCTTTTTATCACTGAGTAATATTCCATGGTATATATGTGCCACATCTTCTTTATCCATTCACCTGTCGATGGACACTTAGATTGCTTCCGTGTCCTGGCTATTGTAAATAGTGCTGCTATGAACATTGTGGTACATGACTCTTTTTGAATTATGGTTTTCTCAGGGTTTGTGCCCAGTAGTGGGATTGCTGGGTCGTATGCTAGTTCTATTTTTAGTTTTTAAAGGAACCTCCATACCGTTCTCTATAGTGGCTGTATCAATTTACATTCCCAACAACAGTGCAAGAGGGTTCCCTTTTCTCCACACCCTCTCCAGCATTTATTGTTTGTAGATTTTTTTGATGATGGCCATTTTGACGAGTGTGAGGTGATACCTCATTGTGGTTTTGATTTGCATTTCTCTAATGATTAGTGATGTTGAGCACTTTCATGTGTTTGTTGGCAATCTGTATATCTTCTTTGGAGAAATGTCTATTTAGGTCTTCTGCCCAATTTTGGATTGGGTTGTTTGTTTTTTTGATATTGAGCTGCATGAGCTGCTTGTATATTTTGGAGATTAATCCTTTGTCAGTTGCTTCATTTGCAAATATATTCTCCCATTCTGAGGGTGTTGTCTTTTCATCTTGTTTATGGTTTCCTTTACTGTGCAAAAGCTTTTAAGTTTCGTTAGGTCCCATTTGTTTATTTTTGTTTTTATTTACATTACTCTAGGAGGTGGGTCAAAAAGGAACTTGCTGTGATTTATGTCACAGAGTGTTCTGCCTACGTTTTCCTCTAAGAGCTTTATAGTGTCTGGCCTTACATTTAGGTCTTTAATCCATTTTGAGTTTCTTTTTGTGTCTGGTGTTAGGGAGTGTTCTAATTTCATTCTTTTATATGTAGTTGTCCAGTTTTCCCAGCACCACTTATTGAAGAGGCTGTCTTTTCTCCATTGTATACTCTTGCCTCCTTTATCTAAGATAAGATGACCATAGGTGCGTGGGTTTATCACTGGGCTTTCCATCCTATTCTGTTGATCTATCTTTCTGTTTTTATGCCAGTACCATACTGTCTTGATTACTGTAGCTTTGTAGTATAGTCTGAAGTTAGGGAGCCTGATTCCTCCAGCTCTGTTTTTCTTTCTCAATATTGCTTTGTTTATTCGGGGTCTTTTGTGTTTCTATACAAATTGTGAAATTTTTTGTTCTAGTTCTGTGAAAAATGCCAGTGGTAGTTTGATAGGGATTGCATTGAACCTGTAGATTGCTTTGGGTAGTATACTCATTTTCACAATATTGATTCTTCCGAAACAAGAACATGGTATATCTCTCCATCTGTTTGTATCATCTTTGATTTCTTTCAGCAGTGTCTTATAGTTTTCTGCATGCAGGTCTTTTGTCTCCTTAGGTAGATTTATTCCTAGGTATTTTATTCTTCTTGTTGCAGTGGTAAATGGGAGTGTCTTCTTAATTTCTCTTTCAGATTTTTCATCATTAGTGTATAGGAATGCAAGAGTTTTCTGTGCATTAATTTTGTATCCTGCTACGTTGCCAAATTTATTGATTAGCTCTAGTAGTTTTCTGGTAGCATCTTTAGGATTCTCTATGTATAGTATCATGTTATCTGCAAACAGTGACAGCTTTACTTCTTCTTTTCCAATTTGGATTCCTTTTATTTCTTTTTCTTCTCTGATTGCTGTGGCTAAAACTTCCAAAACTATGTTGAATAAGAGTGGTGAGAGTGGGCATCCTTGTCTTGTTCCTGATCTTAGAGGAAATGGTTTCAGTCTTTACCATTGAGAATGATGTTGGCTGTTTGTTTGTCATATATGTCATTTATCATATTGAGGTAGGTCCCTTTGTGCCTACTTTCTGGTTTTTTTTTTTATCATAAATAGGTGTTGAATTTTGTTGAAAGCTCTTTCTGTATCAATTGAGATTATCATATGGTTTTTATCCTTCAGTTTGTTAATATGGTGTATCACATTGATTTATTTGCATATATTGAAAAATCCTTGTATTCCTGGGATAAACCCTACTTGATCATGGTGTGTGACCCTTTTAATGTGCTGTTGGATTCTGTTTGCTAGTATTTTGTTGAGGATTTTTGTAACAATGTTCATCAGAGATATCGGCCTGTAGCTTTCTTTTTTTGTGACATCTTTGTCTGGTTTTTGTATCAGGGTGATGGTGGACTCGTAGATTGAGTTTGGGAGTGTTCTTCCCTCTGGTATATTTTGGAAGACTTTGAGAAAGATATGTGTTAGCTCTTCTTTAAATGTTTGATAGAATTTGCCTGTGAAGCCATCTGGTCCTGGGCTTTTGTTTGTTGGAAGATTTTTAATCACAGTTTCAATTTCAGTGCATGTGCCTGGTCTGTTTATATTTTCAATTTCTTCCTGGTTCAGTCTCAGAAGGTTGTGCTTTTCTAAGAATTTGTCCATTTCTTCCAGGTTGTCCATTTTATTGGCATATAGTTCCTTGTAGTAATCTCTCATGATCCTTTGTATTTCTGCCATGCCAGTTGTTACTTCTCCCTTTTCATTTCTAATTCTATTGATTTGAGTCTTCTCCCTTTTTTCCTGATGAGTCTGGCTAATGGTTTATCAATTTATCTGCCCAAAGAACAAGCTTTTAGTTTTATTGATCTTTGCTGTTGTTTCCTTCATTTCTTTTTCATTTATTTCTGATATGATCTTTATGATTTCTTTCCTTCTTAGCTAAGTAACTGCTATATATCTGTCAAACAAGAAAATACCCATGTCAAAAGGATAGGAAACACTCCACCCCCAGCACAGTGCCATACAATCAGGAGGTAATTCTTAACTTCCAACTTTTCCCTGAGGAGTGAAAGGTTTGGACCCCACACCTGGGGCACCACTTGTAAGACTCCCACCTGAGGGGTGGGACTTCCAAACACCTTTGAAAGCCAACAGGGCTTGTGTTCATATCGAAAAGAAACAACTCTTAATGGGCTTTAGAGGACTCACCATGGCTATCCCCCCAAGGTTGAGCGCAGACGGAACAGGCAAAAAATGCCCAACTCTCAGTCTTTCCCTGAATATGGTGTGTTTGCATACATTAAAAGCTTCTGTCTGAGGGTTAAATTTCCAATTTAGCACACATCCAGTGGCTGACTGCCATCCTCCTTAAAGGCTGAGGAAGCTAGCAGATACCTCCTCTTCCTTTTCCCTTTAACCTACACTAAATCACCAGTATCTCCTTTGTAGGAGCTTGTCCATATGCCTGAGCCCCAATATTAGTTGTTGCTGCCTAAGGGACAGGTCCACAGATTGCTGGTTCTGATATCCAAGAGGGCTTGCATTCACAAGTCCCATAGGACTGTAGCAAACAAAGAAGTAGTTCTCAACCAGCCATCCCCTCAGGCCTCAACACAGAGTGAGCAGGCAAAAAAATGCCTATTTCTCAGTCTTCCACTGAAAAGGGTTTATTTGCATATTTTAAAAGCTACTGCCTGAGGGTAAGGCTTCTAATTTAGCATGCATCTAAGGGGTCTCTAGGATCTCTGAGATCCTCCCCAGAGAACAGGGAAGCTGGTAGACACATCCCCACTCTTCTCTCTCTAGCCTGCTCCAGCTCACCAGTATCTCCATGGAAGAAGCTTGTACACATATCTAGTATGTTTGTGCACTGCTAACTGAGGGATGGATCCCCAAATCATGTGGCACTAATAGCCAATAGGGCTTGTATTCATGAGCCTCACAGGACTCTATCAAACAAAAAAGCAGATCTTAATGGCTACAGTAGCTGGTCAGTGGAATTCAAAGGAACAAAAAGAAAAAAATGAAAAATAGTGAAGCTAGCTTAAGGGATTTATAGGACATTATCAAGCAGACCAATATACCTATTATGGAGGTCCCAGAAGGAGAGAGAGAGACAGGAACAGAAAGCTCATTCAATGAAATAATGCCTGAAAACTTCCCTAACCTGGGGAAAAAATGAAAAAACCCAGAACCAGGAACCCAAGAGACTTCCAATGAAGACAAATCCAAAGAGACCAACAATGAGACACATTAGAATTCAGTTGTTAAAATTTAAAGACAAGGAGAGAATCTTAAAATCAGCAAGAGAAAGATAACATGTTTACTTAGCAAGGCAACCTCCATAACACTATCAGCAGACTTCTCAGCAGAAATTTGCAGGCCAGAAGTGAGTGGCATGATATATTCAAAGTGCTGCAAAAACAAAACAAAACAAAACAAAACCCAAAAAACCTGCCAACCAATAGTACTCTACCTGACAAAGTTGTCATTCAGAATTAAAGGAGAGATAAAGAGTTTTCCAGATAAGGAAAAGCTAAAAGAGTTACCACCTCTAGATTGGCATTACAAGAAATGCTAAAAGGAATTCTTCAAGCTGAAACAAAAAAGATGCTAATTGGTAATAAGAAAATATATTAAAGTATAAAACTCACTGGTAAAGGTAAATGCATAATTAAATTCAGAATACTCTGATGTAATGGTGTTGGATAAATCACTTATAACTGTAGCATGAAGGTTAAAATACAAAAGTATTACAAACAACAGTAATTATAATAATTTGTTAGCAGATACCAATGTAAAAAGAAGTAAGTTGTAACATAAAAAATATAAAATGTGGGGGAGGGAATGTATAAATGTAGAGCTTCTGTATATGTTAGAAGTTAAGTTGTTATCAGCTTAAAATTGACTGTTATAAATGGAATATGTTTTCTGTAAGCCTCGTGGTAACCACAAAGCAAAAACCTATAGTAGCTACACAAAAGATAAAGAATCTCTTTTTGAATTATGGTTTTCTTAGGGTATAAATAGCCAGGACAGGGAACCAACCTAGATGTCCATCAACAGATGAATGGATGAAGATGTGGCACATATATACAATGGAATATTACTCAGCCATAAAAAGAAACGGAGTTGAGTTATTTGTAGTGAGGTGGATGGACCTAGAATCTGTCATACAGAGTGAAGTAAGTCAGAAAGAGAAAAACAAATACCATATGCTAATGCATATATATGGAATCTAAAAAAAAAGAAAAAATGGTACTGATGAACCTATTTTCAGGGCAAGAATAAAGAGGTAGACATAGAGAATGGACTTGATGACATGGGGTGGGAGGGCGAAGCTGGGGCAAAGTGAGAGTAGCATCGACATATACACACTACCAAATGTAAAATAGTTGGCTGATGGGAAGCAGCAGCATAGCACAGGGAGATCGGCTCAGTGCTTTGCGATGACCTAGAGGGGTGGGATAGGGAGGGTGGGAGGGAGGCTCAAGAGGGAGGGGATATGGGGACATGTGTATACATATGGCTGATTCACTTTGTGGTGCAACAGAAACTAACATCGTATAGTGAAGCAATTATACTCCAATAAAGATCTATTAAAAAAAAAAGGTAAAGAAATCTAAGCATACCACTACAGAAGATTATCAAGTCAAAAAAAGGGAACAAGAGGAAGAAAGGAACAAAGGAATTATAAAAACAACCAGAAAACAATGAACAAAATGGCAATAAGACCATACCTATCAATAATTACATTAAATTAATTGAACTGTTCTCCAATCAAAAGACATAGAGTGGCTGAATGGATTAAAAAAAAGACAAAAATAAATGGAAATATATTCCATGCTGATGGATTGCATGAATTAGTATTGTTAAACTGTCCATACTACGTAAAGCAGTCAACAGATTCAATATAATCCCTATCAAAATCTCAATGGCATTTTTCATGGAAATAGAAAAAACAATCCTAAAATTTGTTGGGATCACAAAAGACCCCATATAGCCAAAGCCATCTTGAGAAAGAAGAACAAAGCTGGAGGCGTCATGCTCCCTTATTTCAAACTTGAACATAAGACCTAAAACTATAAAACTCCAAGAAGAAATCATAGGGTCTAAGCTCCTTGACATCGGTCTTGACAATTTTTTTTTTATTTGACACCAAAAAGCAAAAGCAACAAAAGCAAAGCTAAACAAATGTGACTACATCAAAATTAAAAAGCTTCTACACGATAAAGAAAATAATCAACAAAATAAAAGGAAACCTATGAAATGAGAGATAATATTTGCACCTAAGGTAGGGAAACAACCTAAGTATCTGTCAATGGATGAATGAGTAAAGAAGATTTAGTATGTGTGTGTGTGTATATATATACACACAGATATATAATATATATTATGTTATATACTTGTTATAATGTTAATCATAATAAATATTATATATAATATTATATATTATACAGCCATGAGAAAGAAGGACATCATGTTGTTTGTGACAACATGTGGGGGGGTCTTGAAAGCATTATGTTGATTGAAATAAGTCAAACAAAGAAAGACAGATGCTATATGATATCACTTAATGTGGAATATAAGAATGCCAGACTCAAAGAAACAGACTAGAATGGTGGTTACCAGAGTCTAGGGGGTGGGGGTAAAGGGGTGATAGTGGTCAAAGAGTACAAACTTCCAGTTATAAGATGAATAAGTTCAGGGGCTCTAATGTACAGCAGAGTGATTATGCTGTATTTTATACTTGAAAGTTGCTGAGAGAGTAGATCTTAAATATTCTCACTAGAAAAAGGAAATGGTGATGTGATACAGGTGTTAGTTAATGCTATGGTGGTAATAATTTTGTAATATATATGTGTATCTACTCAACACATTGTATGCCTTTAATTTATACAATATTTTATGTCAATTATATTTTAATAAAGCTGAAAATAAAACAAAAAAAATGAGAGACAGTGTCCTGTGTTTTGCTGGGGCACCTCATTCCACACATCAAAAAATGTTTCTCAATCACAGGATTCACATAAAATATATTTTTTTCTTTAAAAAATTTATGTATTACTTCAATATATTTTTGTTGTTATCATTGTTAAACTTTTAAATATATAATGAGTTCCCCTTTAATCACCATCTTCTTCCAGTGTAACTCCCCTCCCCAAGATAACCAGTCTTAACAGTTTGCTGAGTATCTTTCTTAACCCTTATCTAAGCATTTATGTATATCTATGTGTTCTATGTACTTATCATATCGGGTTTTTTTAATAGGCTCATAATGTATTTATTATTCTGTACCTTCCTTTATAACTTTACAATATCTTAAAGATATTTCTGTCATTATCTATAGATTATCTCATTTTTAACTTTTGCAGAGGATTCCATAGTACTGGTGTTTCATAGGAGTTTAATTATTTCTTTCTGCTAATAGGTTGTTTCTATCTATAATATTGCAGTGAACATCATTGAGGTGAATTTAGTAGTATTTCTGTAAAATGGATAACTAGGAATAGAATTCTTAAATCAAAGAGTAGATAGATGTATGTGTATACCCTTTGTATATATTTTAATAGAAACCTCCATATTATACTGTAAAAGTCAGTTCCAAGTTACACTCCCATCTGAAGCATGTGTGTTTCTTCATACCCTCAGTGACACTGGGTGTTATCATTTACCAACTTTTTCCAATCCAGTTGGATAAAAATAAAAGCAATGTGGTTTTAATTTGCATTTCCTTGATGACCTGATGTTATGTCAGTGAGATATAATATCCTTTGGTATGCAGTATTTGTGATTCTTTTTCTCTGAGCTGCTGTTCACATTCTTTACTTATTTTTTTCTCCCAAATTGCCTTTGCTTAATGATTATTAGAGGATTTGTGTATATTTTGTACTTTGGGACTTTATCAGTTTGCAAACACTTATGAATTAATTTGGAGTTACTTGATAATGTTGCCCAGGAATATAGCATATTCATTTATAGATGTTCTTTATATATTCTGCATGTGATCCCTATTTTAATTATTTATTGTGGTAGGCTGAATAATGTCCTCCCTTCCCAAAGATGTCCACATCTTAATCTCTGGAAGCTATGAATATATTAATTTACACGATGTAAAAGACTTTGCAGATGTGATTAAATTAAGGATTTTGGAATAGGGAGATTGTCCTGGATTATGAGGTGGGCCCAATGTAATGACAAGAGTCCTTATAAAACAAACACAAGAGAGTCAGTCAGAGACAGAGATGTAAGGACAGAAGCAGAGATTAGTGATGTGGGACAATGAGATGCAAGGAATATAGGCAGCCTCCAGAAGCTGGAAAAGGTAAGGAGCAAATTCTCTCCTAGAGCCTCCAGAAGGAAGACAGCTCTGCTAACATCTTGACTTTAGCCCTGTAAGATCCATTGCAGACTTCTGATATCCAGAATTATAAAATAATAAATTTGTATTTTAAGACAGTTTGTATTAACTTATTATAGAAGAGTGGGAAACCAATACTGAATTTCATTATTGCAAGATTATTACAAAAATATTGCATTTAAAAAATATTAGCTATTTCTATTGTGAGGAGATGTCCATGTTGTTGAACCTATGCAAAGCTTCCAAAACTTCCACTGTGACTGCTTTATTCATAATCTCATCTAGAAAGTGAGCTGGAGTAGATAAGGAAGAAGGTTGACTGAGAGGTTATCCTTTTCATGTGCTTATTAATAACTTCCTTTTGTAGTGAGAGTCTTTTAGTGAACATTTGTATGGAAAAAATATCTCATGACTTGGGCTGGTTCCAAAAGAATCATCCATGTATTTCTTCTTCAATCTTCCTTTTCATCAATCTTCCAATATTATTAATTTCAAGTCTCTAATCATTTGACAATGATCAGCCACTGCCCATGAAATGATGCAGATTCTAACCAGAGGCACATTCTCCCTCTGGCAAAGTCAATATGTAGCACATGAAATTATGTTCATTTTAAGGCTATTTCTTCTCTACTGTCCTTTAGAGCCACTCCAAATAGGGCTTAATGCTACAGCAGTAGGCTTCTGGCAGAAAAACCTTCAAACCATGCTCAACTGATTTTCTCTTAGTGTACTGATCCAAGTGAATGCTCCATAAATCCACGGGTGTGGTTTGAGGGAGGATGGCAGTGCAGTAGACATAGACCTACTGAGTGTATGAGCTACTTGCTTATGAAACTTATTTGTGCCTTTAGGATCTCCTTGGAATGGGTCCCACTTCTACTTAATGATGGAATTCTGTTAGGCATTCTTGACTTTATGATCGGGTAGGTCCTATAAATCAGTTTCATTATGGGAAGTATAATTGCAGAGTCATCCAGTATCCAATGATCAAGATTCAGTATCTACCAGGAGCAATTTGTAAGCCAAGAGTTATTTTTCAAGAGGAAAATATTTGTGTGATAAAAAGGGCATAACTTTGCTCCTAAAAAGGGACTGGCAAACTTTTTGTTGAGAGGAGTATTGTAAATATTTTCAATTTTGAGGGCCATGTGGTCTTCTGTCACAACTACTCAACTGCTGCTGTAGCACAAAAGCAGTCATGTCAGTGAATCTGTGTGGCTATGTTCCCATAAAACTTTATTTACAAAAGGAGGCAGCAAGGTGAATTTGGCCTGCAGGCTGTAGTTTGCTGACCTCTGCTTTAGAAACTTGAGGTCTTCTGTGGTTTTTCTATTAAGGGTTTCACAGTATGCAGATAGCATCCTTTCTGCCCATCAACACTTCAAGCAATATTGCAGCTTCTGGTAGATCAAATGGCAGAGCTGCTTTCTCTACATACTGGGCCACACAGATTTCTTTCTCTTATTTTGGGCCTCACGCAAGCTGACAGCCTTTGAGACCACCTGGCAAAAGAGTCAGAGCAGCACATCAAATTTAGTATTTTTGGCCTCCAAAATCCAATGAAGACAAGTATTCTTTATCTCATTGGTCAGTGCTCAAGATGGTAGTGATTTCTATTTCATTTTTTGGAGAGTGTCCCAATATGCTCCAAATTCCTGGATTCCCAGAAATTTTACTGAGATAGCCGGCCACGTGATCCACTACCATCTAGCCCTCATAGGTTTTACCAAGGCGTCTAAGGAAAATGTTACCCAGCACTCTCAAGGTTCTGTAGCATGTTACTAATGTAGTGGACTTGTATGATACGTGATGGGATCATGAGAATACCATGGTATCTACAGCTTAACTTGTGACAGAGGACATGTTGATGTAATTCTGATGTAATTCCGGTTAAGTGTACTATTATCTTACCAAGAGAAAGCAAATTGCCTCTGGCTTTGTCTGTTTATTTGGACTAGGAAAAGAGGCCATTTGCCATATCAAAAGGAATCACATCTGGAACAATTGATGGAACCCTATGTTGAACAGTTTATTGGAATCCTAATCTGATTATATTTCATATAATGTGCCAGTACTCCCCAAATCCTGTTTCTTTTCTATACTTGTCAAACTGGAGAATTAAATGGGGATGTGATATGAACAATGCAAGACCTTGTAACCTTAAATTTATTTTATTGAAGTATAATTGACATACAACATTATATTAGTTTCAGATGTACAGCATGATTCAATATTTGCATACATTGCAAAATAACTACAGTAAATCTAGTTACCATCTGTCACCATACAAAGTCACACAAATTATTTTTTTTCTTATGATGAGACCTTTTAAGATTTGCTTTCTTAGCAACTTTTAAATTTGAAATGCAGTATTATTGACTATAGTCACTGTGATTACATTACATCCCAGTGACTTACTTTCACGGGCCTCTCACTGTTGTGGCCTCTCCCGTTGTGGAGCACAGGTTCCAGACGTACAGGCTCAGCAGCCATGGCTCATGGGCCCAGCTGCTCCGTATGTGGGATCTTCCCGGACCGGGGCACGAACCCGTGTCCCCTGCATCGGCAGGCGGTCTCTCAACCACTGCGCAAGCAGGAAAGCCCGACTTACTTATTTTATATCTGGAAGTCTGTACCTCTTGATCCCTTTCACCCATCTCACCCATTTCACCCGCCGCCCAAACCCCTCTCCACTCTGGCAACCGCCATTCTATTTTTTGTATCTATGAGTTTTTTCTTTTCTTTGTTTTGTTTTGTAGATTACATATGAGTGAAAGCATACAGTAATTGTCTTTCTCTGACTTATTTCATTTAGCATAATAGCCTTAATGTCAACCCATGTTGTTGTAAATGGTAAGATTCATTCTTTTTTATGGCTGAGTAGTACTGCACTCTGTGTGTGTGTGTGTGTACATGTCTATCTATCTATCTATCTATCTATCATCTATCTATCTCACATCTTCTTTGTCTGTTCATCTATCAGCAGACACTTTAGTTGTTTCTGTATCTTGGCTATTGTAAATAATAATGCAATGAATATAAGGATACACATATCTTTTCAAATTAGTGTTTTCATTTTCTTAAGGTAAATATGCAGAAATAGAATTGCAGGACCATATGGCAGGAATGGTCCTTAACATTTTAAGGAGCTTCCATACTGTTTTCCATAGTGGATGTACCAATTTACATTCCCACCAGCAGTGACAAGGGTTGTCTTTTCTCTACATCCTCACCAACACTTGTTATTTCTTGTTTTTTTGATAACAAACATTCTGATAGGTGTGAGGTGAAATTGTATTATGGTTTTAATTTGCATTTCCCTGATAATTAGTGATGTTAAGCATTTTTCTCATGTTCCTGTCGGCCACCTGTAGGTCTTTTTGGAAAAATATCTGTTCAGATCCTCTACCCATTTTAAAATCAGATTGTTTGTTTTATTGTTATTGAGCTGTATGAGTTCATTATTTTTATGTATTTATTTATATAAAAGATTTTTATGGCTCTGGGATAATATTTATACTTTAAAAAATTTATTATTTGCAGTATAGATGATTTAAAATATTATATTAGTTTCAGGCATATACCATAGTGATTCAATATTTTTATAGATTGCACTCCATTTAAAGGTGTTATAAAATATTGGCTATATTCCCTGTTCTGTACAATATATCCTTGTAGCTTATTTATTTTATACATAGTAGTTTTTATCTCTTAATTTCCTACTCCTATCTTGCCTCTCTCCACTTCCCTCTCCCCACTGGTAACCACTATTTGTTCTATATATCTGTGACTCTCTTTCTGCTTTGTTATATTCATTCATTTGTTTTATTTTTCAGATTTCACATGTAAGTGATAACATACAGTATTTGTCTTTCTCCGTCTGACTTATTTCACTAAGCGTAATACCTTCCAGGTCCATCCATGTTGTTGCAAATAGCAGAATTTCCTCCTTTTTTTTATGGCTGAGAAATACTTCATTGTATGTTTGTATGCATATATACACACACACACATATATATGTATATGTGTGTGTGTGTATGTGTGTGTGTATATATATATATATATATATATTTATCTATTGATGGATGCTGGATTTGAAGTGAGCATGGGTCACGTCTTCCCCAAGGGTGTTCCCTTTGTGGGAAGTGGGGCTGGAGATGGAGGGGCTGGAGCCAAAGCCATGGGTGAGCCGGGCGGGGCTTCTCCTGTGCTCAGTGACTGTCACCACCCTACTGGGGTTGAGATTGGATCCTAAGGTGTTGGAGCAGAAACCCTGAAATTTGGGTCCAAACTGGTTCCATTCCCTCTGAGTATGTGTTCTCCCTCTTCTCAGCAATGGCACCTTTGCCCCAGGAAGGTAGCACTGGAACAAGTGGGCTCCTTGTGTGGGCCAGGGTGTGCCCTGGGGTGGTCCTGGCACACCAGTCAGAGCTCCAGACTACTTTTGATCTGCCACCTCTGCAAGCCCACATTCAGATGCAGTGCTGGTTGTGAGCCAGCTCTGTACCCCCATCTGTGTGTTCTCCTCTGCAGCAGCAGCTTTTGTCCTAGCGTGGAGTTGTGCTGGAGCTAGAGGGGCCAGAGCAGACACTGGGCATAGGCTGGGTGAGTACTGGGGCAGTTGTGGGAAACTGGCTAGAGTCTTGGGCATTTCCAATCTGCTTCTTCCACCTTATTCCCAGGAGTAAGTAAGCATATGCATACTCTTCATGAATGGAGTCTAGGTTTCTTATAGCCCATTGGTTTTCAAACCAGCTAAGGGGACTCATCTTCCTGGTGTCAGACACCAGGCTGGGGTACCCAATATGTGATTTGCACTGCTTACTTACCAGGGAGTTATCTCCAAGCCCCTGTAACTTCCCTTCTCTTCTGTATCCCCTCCTAGGGGCACAGGTTCTGACCTGATTGCTTCTTTTCCATTCTTACCCAACTGTGTTTGGATCCTTCTTTACATCCTTGGTTGTATAAGAGTCTTTTTGCGAGTCTCCAGTTTGTTTTCAGTGAGAATTGCTCCACATGTAGATGTATTTCTGATGTGTTTTGGGGGGAGAGAGGAGATGAGCTCAGAGTCCTCCTACTCTGCCATCTTGTATGTGTTCTTTATATATTTTGGCTATTAGCCCCTTGTCATATATATAATTATTAAATATCTTCTCCCCTTCAGTAGGTTGCCTTTTTATTCTGTTGATGGCTTGCTGTGCAGAAGTTTTTTTAGTTTGATGTAGTCCCATTTGTTTATTTTTGCTTTTGTTGCCATTGCCTTTGGAGTTAGATTGAAAAAAATTATTTCCAAGAGTGATGTCAAGGAGCTTACTGCCTATGATTTCTTTTAGGAGTTCTATGGTTTTTGGTCTTACATACATCTTTAATTCATTTTGAGTTAATTTTTGTTTATGGTGTAAGATAGTGGTTTAGTTTTATTCTTTTGCATGTGGCTGTCCAGTTTTTCCAATATCATATATTGAAGAGACTGTCCTTTCCCTGTTTTTTCTTCTTGCCTCCTTTGTCATAAATTCATTGACCATATACACCTGGGTTTATTTCAGGGCTCTATATTCTGTTTCTTTGATCTATGTTACAGTTCTTTTGCCAATATTTGATTACTGTAGCTTTGTAATATAGTTTGAAATCAGAGAGTATGATTCCTCTAGATTTGTTTTTCTTTCTCAAGATTGCTTTGGCTATTCAGGATCTTTTGTGGTTCCATACAAATTTTAGGATTGTTTTTTCTATTTCTGTGAAAAAATGCCATTGGTATTTTGATAGGGATCACATCAAATCTGTAGATTGCTGTGGGTAGTATGGACATGAACATTTTTACAGTATTAACTTTTCCGATCCAAGAGTGCAAATACCTTTCTATTTATTTGTGTCTTCAATATTTTTGTCAATGTCTTATAGATTTCAGTGTACAAGTCTTTTACCTCCTTGGTTAAATTTATTCCTAGATATTGATATTTTATTCTTTTTGATGCAGTTGTACATGGGATTCTCTTAATTTCTCTTTCTGGTGGTTCATTGTTAGTGTATAAAAATGAAACAGATTTTTGTATATTGATTTTGTACTCTGCAACTTTACTGAATTCCCTTATTAGTTATAAGGTGGAGTTTTTGGTGGAGTCTCTAGGGTTTTCTATATATATAATCATGTTTTCTGCAAATAGTGATAGTTTTATTTCTTCCTTTCTAATTTGGATAATTTTATTTATTTTTACTCCCTAATTGCTCAGGCTAGCACTTTCAATTCCACGTTGAATAAAAGTGGCATCACTGTCTTATTCCTGATCTTAAAAGAAGAGCTTTCAGCCTTTTGCCGTTGAGTATGATGTTACCTGTGGGTTACCTGTGGGCTTATCATATATGGCCTTTATTATTTTAAGGTACATTTCATCTATATTAACTTTGTTGAGAGGTTTTTTTTTTAATATAAATAGGTGTTGAATTTTGTCACATGCTTTTTATGCATCTATTGAGATGACCATGTGATTTTTACACTTCATTTTGTTAATATGGTGTATCACATTGATTTGCAGATGTTGAACCATCCTTGGACTCCTGGAATAAATCCTATTTGATCATGGTGTGTGATCCTTTTAATGCCTTGATACTAATATTTTGTTGAGGATTTTTGCATTTATGTTCATTGGGGATATTGTCCTATAATTCTATTTTTTGTGGTATCCTTGTCTGGTTTTGGTATTAGGGCAATGTTGACCTTATAAAATGAGTTTGGGTACATTCTTTCAAGTTTTTGAAAGCGTTTTAGAAGGTAGGTATTAAATCTTCCTTGAATCTTTGGTAGTATTCACCAGTGAAACTTTCTGGTCCTGGATTTTTATTGGGGGGGGATTTTTTGATTACTGATTCAATAACCTTACTAGTAATTGGTCTATTTGTTTGCTATTTCTTAATGATTCAGTGTTGGAATATTGTATGTTTCTAGAAATTTATCCATTTCTTCTAGATTGTCCAATTTGTTGGAGTATAATTGTTCATAGTAGTCTCATGATTCTTTGTTGTCAAAGAATCAAAATTCTTTGATTTCTTTGGCATCATTTGTAATTTCTCTTCTTTCATTTTATTTCTGATTTTATTAATTTGAGCCCTCACCCCTCGCCTCTCTTTTTGTGAGTCTAGCTAAAGTTTGTCAATTTTGTTTATGTTTTCAGAGAACCAGCTCTTAGTTTAATTACTCTTTTCTATTGTTTTTTAATCTCTATTTTATTTATATCTGCTCTGAATTTTATTATTTCCTTCCTTCAACTAACTCTAGGCTTTTTTTTTTTTATTGCTGTTGTTCTTCTTTTTCTAATTCCTTTGGGTGTGTAATTTATTATTTGTCTTTCATGGTGGAACTATTCTTTGTGATTTTCTTAGGGATGCAGTATTTTTTGTTTTGTTATTTACTATTTTGGTAAACAGAGTAGCTCCAAGGTACTAAACACTAAATGTCATGTCTCATGCGTCATATTACTTGTCCATGGGTCAAGAATCCACTGTGGGGATACTTCTAGTTGTTGGGACACATATATTCTAACTAGACATTTAGGATCTGGGTAAATAACAAAAGTATGGTATGGGGATCCTATCATGAATATTCTAATTATAAAAGATGACCATTTCATAACTGACCCTCATGAACTTCCCTCTGACCCATGGACTTGTTTGTATTCTGTATGTCCAGGAATTATTGTTGGTTTGTAGCTAATGCTGAATAATCCCTAAATATTTAGATATTTACCATTTATAAGTATAGCTATCCTTGTAATTGGCTACAGGTACTCTTGGAGAAAGTAAGGAGGTACTTCCTGAGGGATCCTTGGCTTCTGCTTTAAGAGTCTATGAGTTTATGAATTCACTTAAGTATGGGAATTAGAATAGAGATTTAATATGACTTTACATTGTGGCAGCCAAGGTCACTTGTCTGTCCCCCAGAAATAAAATTTACTCAGTTGTACATGTCAAATAGATCATTAGTGGGTTGCCCATCTCTTTTAGACCTAGTCACTCCATACCAAATACCTCTTGGTTCAGATTCTGAAGTTTCACATTATTCTGACTACCACACTGTCTTTGTGGTCTAGTACATTATGGATAGCAATCATGTCCATTTTGCTTCAGGAAGTTATGTATTGCTAATTGATCTCTGCCAAACTGGATTCTGGTATACCACTGAAATCATGGAAAACCATTTCTACTGCATTTTCTTTTACTGGCACCCGGAGTACACCCATTAGAGTTTTCACAGAGATATTGACACTCCTTTGACTAATGGTTTTCTCAAACCCTTGATGGGCCCTTGGGGAACTTGGTTAACGGATGCATAAGAGGAGCACACTTGATAAATAAACTCCAAAATTTTTATTTTCTGTGTCTTGGGATTGCTTTCTCTATATGATATGAAGAAATTTCTGCCATTTCAACTTCATTTAGTATGGGCCACCGTTGAGTCCGTATTTCAGTCAACCAAGCAAGCAGACAGTTACAGTCACTCCCAGCTGCTTCAGCTAGCACACTGAAATCAGAATCTTTTATATTCATTGTTTACATATTTCTCTCTTTACATATTTACACAGATATAAAAATATATTTATATTTATATATAATATAGTGATATTTTCAGCACTATCTAAAATTACTTTATTTTCTCCTTTGGTCCTCCCTCCCTCTCCCAAATTTATTATATTATTGATATAAATTAGCAAAATCTTGCAATTATTTTGGTGTGCAAGCCTTTTTTATTCGAGGTCTGCCTTTGCATTTGGCCACTATGTGTACGAGTATCTCACTATAGTTAAAGATTTGAAGACATTAAGGAATATGAAAATATTCTTAAAAAGAGTGGAAATAAATATAATAAAAATGACATCCCTGCACAAAACAACTCTCCCAGACTAAAGTTAATATATAACTTAAATAATGCAGAAAGTGCTTCTATAGGCAGGAGGTGAGGAACTGCTTCAACTGGCTAGGGAGGCATAGTGAGGTTGGGCATGTGAATTTAGTCTGAGTCTTGTGAACCCTTCAATATATCCCCATTTTAATTTTTAGCATTCCACTTTTTCTTGACTGATGTCCTTACTTTCATAGAAGAGCCTGGTCAAGGCTTTTAATTAAGTAATCTATTTGACCAAGTTTTATGTTTCTTTTCCTTCATTTCAACTTTCAGCTACAGCAAATAAGAGATTCTTTTAACACAGAGTCTCTAGTTTTACTCTTTACCTTAAGCTGATAATTTAAAACTTCAGTATTATCACTCATATTATATGTTATGCTATGAGTACTATTAGTGACCACCTTATTCCAGTCATTGGATTCTCCAGCCTGTATCTGCTATTCTATGGCAGTGGGCCTTGTTCCCTCCAAAGTTTTGCACAGATGATAATATACTAAAAGTTTTACAGCTTCATGCCATCTGTAACAGAGTCTCATCTCTTAATATTTGGCATTTTTCACTTTATCCAAATTTGGCTAGATAACCAATCTGAGATTTCCATCTACCAATCACATCTTGTCCTTCCCACCCCAAATAATATCTCAATGTTTGTACTTACAACTACATCTACAAGCAATTTTTGTATTGATGCTCTTAGTTACAAGATAGAAATTGACTCTGGCTAATATATGTTAAAATGAAATTTATTAAAAGGTGCTAGAAAGCTCATATAAATACTAGGAGAGCAGAAAGTTAGCTTCAGTGACATATTCAGGAAAAAAAAAAATCACTCAGCAGAGCTCACTCAGAGCACTTCTGCCACAGGATGCTAGATACTGCTGTTCTCAACACTGCTATTCTGCTTGGACATCTGGTCATACTGCAACTACCTCATAGATATAAAGAGTTTTAAAAATTGAATTTTATAAATTTTCATCTTCAAATTTTAACTTCCACCTAGACTCACAAGAAGGAAAATCTCCAAAGCAATTTGGAGAATTGAGATACAGAATATCCCCAAATTATGCCTGTCTGCCTGCGTATCTACCTATCTATCATCTATCTATCTATCTATCTATCTATCTATCTATCTATCTATCTATCTATCTATATCTGTTTGCCTATCTAAAATTAGTTAAGTGTTTTTATGAAGTTGTGTGAGAAGAATGTGTAAATAGAAAGGTTTAACTTTTAGGATATACGTGAGGGAGAGAAGCAAGCACCAAACTACCCCTGCCCTCCTGCTCTTCTTGCCTGCTAAGATGAGCTCAGCTCTATTTGGAGTATTTCTCTTCTGGGCGAAGCTAGTTTTCCTTTCTGTCTTTTCCTATTAATATCTCTTGGCTTTACCTTCATTTGCTCTTATATCATTAGAACATTGTTTCCTCTCAGGCAAATGGTTTATATTTAGAAGGTATTTATTGGATTATATCATAGAGTAAAAGACATTCAAACTGTTTGGTAATGAGTAGGGGAGAGGTGTGACTGGCTTAGCTGTTCTTAATATAGACTTGTGGAAGAAGCTGTTTTGCATTTATCAAAACCTATATTCTCTTCATTTGGGGCATGGAACTAGCAACACATCCCAGGTTCCCTTGCAGTTTGATGTGACCATGTGACTAATTTCTGGTCAATGGAATGTGGATGAAAGTAATGTGCACCATTTTAAACTACTGTGCACAACCCTCCATGTTCTCTTCTCCTTCTGTTTGGCTGGAATGGATACATTGTGTAAGGTGTAGAAAATAGTAGAACCAAAACATGGAAAGAGGAAGCAGAAAAATGACGCTGCTGTCAACTACAACTTTCCTTTGATTTTAGTTCAGTTGCATAGGCCTTATAATGCTCTCTATTTATTTATTTATTCCATTGATGCTACCTTTGACTTTTTCTTTTTAATTTTTAAAATTTTATTGAAGTATAGTTGATTTACAATGTTGTGTTAATTTCTGCTATACAGCAAAGTGATTCAGTTATAAATATATATACATTCTTTTTCATATTCTTTTCCATTATGGCTTATCACAGGATGTTGAATATAGTTCCCTGTGCTATACAGTAGGACTTTATTGTTTATCAATTCTATATATAATAGTTTACGTCTGCTAATCCCAAATCCCCAATCCCTTACTCCCCTCCCCCCCGCCTTGGCAACCACAAGTCTGTTCACTATGTCTGTGAGTCTGTTTCTGTTTTGTAGATAAGTTCATTTTTGTCATATTTTAGATTCCACATATAAGTGCTATCATATGGTATTTATCTTTCTATTTCTGACTTACTTCACTTAGTGTGATAATCTCTAGGTCCATCCATGTTGCTGCAAACGGCATTATTTCTTTCTTGTTAATGGCTGAGTAGTGTTCCATTATATGTATATACCACATCTTCTTTATCCATTCATGTTGATGGGCATTTAGGTTGTTTCCATGTCTTACCTATTATAAATAGTGCTGCTATGAACATAGCGGTGCATGTATCTTTTTGAATTATAGTTTTGTGTGGATATATGCCAAGAAGTGGGACTGCTGGATCATATGGCAACTCTATTTTTAGGTTTTTGAGGAATCTCCATACTGTCTTCCATAATGGCTGCACCAATTTATATTCTCACCAACAGTGTAGGAGGGTTCCCTTTTCTCCACACCCTCTCCAGCATTTGTTATTTGTAGACTTTTTAATGATGGCCATTCTGACCAGTGTGAGGTGGTACCTCACTGTAGTTTTGATTTGCATTTCTTTAATAATTAGCAATGTTGAGAATGTTTACATGTACCTAATGGCCATCTGTATGTCTTCTTTGAAGAAGTGTCTATTTTGTTCTTCTGCCCATTTTTCAATTGGGTGTTTTGGTTTTTTGTTGTTGAGCTGTGTGAGCTCTTTGTATTTTTTGGAAATTAAGCTTTGTCTGTCCCATCATTTGCAAATATTTTCTCCCATTCCGTTCATTGTCTTTTTGTTTTGTTTATGGCTTCCTTTGCTGTGCAAAAGCTTGTAAATTTGATTGGGTCCCATTTGTTTATTATTTTTTTTTATTTCTATTGCCTTGGGAGACTGACCTAAGAAAACACTGGTATGATTTATGTCAAAGAATGTTTTGCCTATGATCTCTTCTAGGAGTTTTATGGTATCATGCCTTATGTTTAAATCTTTAAGCCATTTTGAGTTTATTTTTGTGCATGGTGTGAGGGTGTGTTCTGACTTCATTGATTTACATGCAGCTGTCTAACTTTCTGAACACCACTTGCTCAAGAGACTGTCTTTTTCCCATTTTATATTCTTGCCTCCTTTGCTGAAGATTAATTGACCATAGGTGTGTGGTTACAGCTTCTTCTAATCATGTATTTTTAAAAACAACCTGTTTTATTGCTGATCTCTTGTTTTTTTTGTTTGCTTGTTTATTTGTCCTCTTCAAACTGTAGATTTTTCTATCTCCTGGGTCCTCAAAATCTGGCATTATTTGATTATAACCTCTACTTTTCTACTCCCCAAGATCCCAGTATCTTAAATGGGAATCCAATCTGGGAACTTTTTATATAAAAGTTTAATATAAAAAAATGAAGGCTATAACAGTATTACAAGCTTGGATCCAGGAAAAATATTTTCTATTTTTATCAATTCTGATTATGACCAATGTGACTTAGGGTTTTTCACAATTTCACAGTGAGATTACAGGATAGTTCTCTTCTTAAAATCTACTTTCCATTTAAAGTTAAAAATAACTTTGTTTAATAAAGATCAATCCAAATGGTTCTATATGAAATATATGATTTAAAAGATAACAGGTGAAATAATGTTAAAATATTTTCTTATGTTTACATGTTACACATCCTATAAGTAAAGCTGAGTGGTTTTGGAATCTTAATATTTCTTAATATTGATTTGACTAAATGGTAGTTTTGTTTTGTTCTGGCCTCATATCTCTAGTGTTGGAAGATTTGGCTATTGAGTTAGAATATATTCAAAATTATTTGTTTGTTTCTAGGAATAACTAGAATACCCAAAGCTTCTATTTCTCTCTCTCTCTCTTTTTTGTGATGTCATATCACATAGTAAACTTCTGTCTCTCATCCTTTTCTTGAAGGCAAAGAGAAAGCCCCCTACCAAGTAAAGAAACTGAACAATTTCCTGAATATACAGTATAGGTAAGCATTGTTTTTCTTATTAATATTTTTATTTTTAGGGAATAAATGTCACCGAAAATCTGATTCCCCTTCTCCCCACCATCCACTACTTTCTGCTGATGATAGCTATACCTGCAGAGGAGAGTGAATAAAGGCTAACACAATTGGGTAGTGATGAACTCCTACTGTTAAACACCCACTATAGATGAAGAGATAACAAGTGCTGTTCACTTCTCAATGCAGAGAGGATTCAAGTAAGAAGTCTTGGATGCAAAGCATGAATATAATGGATATTTTGCTAAATAGAATGTCTCTGTAATATTTAGCAACAAATAGATCCTTCAGATTTCTTTATAGACTTCACTTATTGGAAAGGGTGAAGTAGTGCTAAAGAATACTAGAATTTATTGCTGGAAGAATATCTTTTAAAATAAAAAAGATATAATGACAACCTCAATATATAAAGCTTTTGACTGTCAATTTAATTAAGTACATGAACTCCCCTTTGTTTGTTAAACATTGCTTATGATTTTATGTACATAAATGAGGAACTTTTAAATTTTAAATTCTATATTTCACATCACATCATACATCCCTCTTGTGTGAATTTAATGCAGTAAATTAATACATAAGGTGACGATTTAAAACCATACACCAGTGAGGTTAGCAACTTGTTTTCCTAGAATTAAAAACCTCTAAGCACTTAGGCACTATGCAATTCTCAGAATGGGTACTCCAAGAATGTACTTTGGAGTGGAGTGGAGACATGGAAAAAGTATGGTTTGAATGAATATTTAACTTTGTCTTTTGGCATTCTTAACCTTAAAATTCCTACATTCTTAAAAAATAAAATGACTCTCTTTAAAAATACATAACTTGTGGTGAATTGATAAGGTTGTATGAGGAGTTCAGATAGTGTGTTCAATCAGTGTACATATTTTACTTAAGCTAAGAACATCATATAACATGTAAAACCCACACATTGTAGCCTGAGGAGATATGATAAATCATCACGTGCTGTCCTTTATTTCAGAGAGAATTTGTGGTACAGATTTTGTCTAAAAAGTTTGTGAGCTATGAGGAAAGTCATATAAATTTATAAATTAGATCCATTTGGGAAGGAAAGTAATGCCATATTACTTTGGTTTTGCTGATATGGTCTTTAGCTTTTAAGTAGAAGCTGCCTCAAATCTAAAAAATAAACGGCCTTTGTTTAACAAAATTCCTTAACTGTATATTTGGGTCTATTTATATTTAGCAAAGGCCAGCCTTTACTGATGCAGTTTAGATAATTGAGAAATAGAAGGGAAATTTGGACTTCTCTCTTGAAATAATGAAGACAATAAAAATATATTTATTTGTAAAAATTGATTCAGTTGAATCAGTTAATCCAGTTTCAACACTGGAAAACAAGGGCAGTTATTGGTCATTATTTGGAAATAAGGAAAAGTTAGGGGAAAAAATTAGGATAGCACAAAAGATGTTTGTTGTGTAGATATTTGTAAAAGGGCATTTCTCAGCACCCTACGTTTGTCCTCATTAAATTCTTCCTGAATGACATGCTTTACCTAGGAGGTAGATGATTAATACTAATTTGTGGTTTTCCAAGTAAATATTTTTTTTTCCTTTGGGCTGTCATGTACCATTTTGCTTTATGGAATATTGTCTTATGCTAGGAAATATGCCCATTGAAAAAATTGTCTTTCTTATAAGAAATCCCACCCATGTAGGAGATTTCTAAAAACCTGAATGTATTTCATTCCTGTTCTTTGTTTTTGAGTATTCATCCCAGGAAGAAAATAAGATATTTGTATTGTGGATAGAGGTTGTAAGAAGGCTACTGCCTCTGTATATCTATTTAAAAGTTAGGTAATAAAAAATAAATTTATCAGAAAATAATTTCTCCTTGTAAAATAATACTGAAGTTAGTGAACTTATTTTAGAAGGCATAACCTGAGCCATTAATTGCAATCAGGACCAAGGCAGAGAAACCTTGAGTACAGTGAGTTTGAGCATTTGTATAGTCAGAATCACTTAATTATCTGTCTTAGAGAAAATAATGGACTGTTTCCTAGAAATAGAGTTGTGGTTGTAAATGTGCATTGAGGTGGAAGTGAATATCTTATTGTGAAGGTGTGAATTTGCTCTATGTCTCTTGAAATGAAAAAAAATATCACATTCCTGCTCTCTATATTTGGGCAAATCCTCCTCCCTCAAACCTTGGATCTCTCACCTTTTAGACAGTTTGGATCTCTTCACTTTGGAAACCTAATTCCCTTGGGACCAGGAAATCTTAGGAATATAGGAAATGAAAGCTTGACTATTCTTCCAGGATGGAGGATAAGGGAAAAATTGTTTTTAGTGAGTTGAGTTACATACAATAAAGAGAACAGGACAAAAATTAATATTTTAGCAGATTATTCTTCTATAATATGTTTGGAAGATGGTTGCAGGTACATTACAAATGTTAAAACCAGGTAAGAATATAAGACAATAATAATTATTTCTAAACACTTTCAAGCATTACTGAGTAAATACTAGATACTTAGTGGCTAACTGATTTTTATGTAACTTTGTTGCATTGCAACGTTATGCTTAATTTGCCATTGTTTTATGAACTTGGCAGAATTTTACAAAGTAATTTTTGTAAAAACATTAAATGTGTACCAAATCAACCAGAGTACCAAATGTACTTTGAAGACTTTTAGGAATGAATGGAAATAAAGGGGGAAGGCAAACTGTCATTTTTTATGAAATTTAGAGGATATAAAATGCATTCTCTTTCTCATTTTAGCTAGGAATTAAAGACTTAGGGCAATATTTGGAAACCATGGATTAAAATATATTTATTGGATTTGAAAATTCCTCAAACTTTAAGTACAATTACTTTAAGAGTTAAAGATTGTAAAAAGATTTGATATATTTGATTTCCTACTTACCATCCCAAAATGAGATGAAATAAATTGAGATCATCTTCTTTGCTTCTCAAAAACAAGTTAGCATGGCTCAGAGTTAGCATTAAGCTAACAAGTTAGCATTTGCTGAGTTAGCATTAGCACCAGGAGTGCTAATGACTGCAGTCTCTAGATGATATTTGGATTAACAGTACGAAGAGTTACCAATTCATGCCGGATTCAAGTTGAAATTCCTAAGAGCAATATCATATGAATGTGGGCACGTATTATGGAGAAAAGGCAGTTAGAGTTGGTGAACATAGGCTGTAAAATGTTTTAAAATAAGATCTATTTCAGTATACATGCAGGTCATGTTTATTTTCAAGTTTCAGGGCTCTCTTAAGAGAAGCTTTCAATTGTACAATGCCTAACACAGAAAGCATGTGCTTCTGAATGGTCTTTCTTTATTGTTTAAAGGATTATTCATCAGCTCTTACATCTATGACATCTGTGTAGACCAAGGGCAGTGGGACCTGTACAGTGACACCAAATCTGACACACTCATCTACAGGGGATGCCTTTTAGCAGGTTTTTCCTCTTTACACAGACTAGAAATTTGGTCCTTTCTTCTTTCTTTCTTTTTTTTCATCTTGTTTGCACTGATACTTGTTTTGGTTGCTTTAAAGTGACTAATGGATTTGTAGACATTTTATTTTTCTCTGAATTTTCAATATTTGTTACTGTTTCACCTGAATTGGAATCAAATCTCCAAGCCTATCTGATAAAAATATTGAGAAGCCTCTGTGCTCAGTTTAACTAATATTCCCTTTAAACCAAAAGGTATTTTTCATGTGCTTAGGGCTATGGAAAGTTTTGTAGGAAATTTGTAAAAAATGTAAGAAAAGAGAACTGCATCAGGGAGTTAAAATTTTTCATTCAGAGCATTTGGAGCAATTTGAAAACAGAATACAGTTAATGGCCAAAATATTTAGTCCTCAAAACTCAGATCCTAATATAGAATACTCAAAGAGAAGCTCAGTTGGAGTTTGAATAGCAAAGGAGGCTTTTTGAAGGGTTTTAATTGTACCATTCATTATAAGTTAGGATTTAATTGAAGGATTAAAAAAATAGAAAAAAATAGGAGTTAATATTTGTAATGGATATTTCCACAATTTAGTGTTTCTGTTTTGCTTTATTTTGTTTTCCAACTGATTTTTCTCTGTTGGGACATAGTTGATATTTCTCTTTCTCTATTAAAACGATATGTCAGGGATTAGATCCATATCAAAATGGGTTTACCTTTTACTTCTAGGCAAAAATCTACATTTTCTTATGTCTTTAAAATGGGTTGCAGAATTCCATTTACCTTTCTAAAATCTTGTGATTTTTTTTGACTCCTTGTGAGGGTCACTTAAACAGTGAGTATTTGTGGGTGATTGGTGGCAAACCATGGAATTAAAATTTCCTAGACTAGCTCTTTTTCAGAAATGTCAAGGCTTGATCTCCCTCCACTGCAGTATTTTTGGAAGAGATAACATGATGACTATGGACACATAAAGATGGTTTATTTATTCAACAAATATTATATACTTTCTTTGTGTTGGCTACTGTGATTGACACTGATATGGTCAGGAAGTGGGTCTTTTCCTCAAGAAGCTCACTGACCAGTCCAACCAGCTAATTTACAGCTGAGAAAAACAATGTCCAGAGAGGTAATGAGACTCATTCAAGGTAATACAGACAGTTAACAGAGTGGTGAGAACTCTAACACATGTCTCCTCCGTTCAGGGAGATAGAAGAAGCACATAGGCTCATTCTCTTTTTCATGACCTCCCATAGATTAGGTATATGCAATTAGCCATTCTGCTACCAAATGGTACCAGTCAGTAGAGTTTTTACATTACCCAGGCTGGCAGAATGAGGAGGATGGTTCAACAAATTCCAATTTAATGAATAACCAAATGAATGAATAACATCCCACATGATAACTGGTGTTCTATTATAACTGGTGTTCTAACTGGTGTTCTATTCTCTCAAATTCTATTGATATATAGATGTTTTTCTGTATTAGTTTTTTGTTGTTGTTGTTTGGTCAGTTTTTTATTCTGTGGGGTTTTTGTTTTTTTTTGTTTTTTGCTGCTAACAAATTTCCACAAACTTAGTGGCTCAAAAGAGCACAAATTTATTATCTTAACAGCTCTGGCAGTCAGAAGTCTGAAATGCGTCTTACTATTTCTAAAATCAAGGTGTCAGTGGGGCTGAGTTCTTTGCTAGAGGCTAGAGGGGAGAATCCTTTTTCTTACCTTTTCCACTTTCTTGAGGCTGCCTGCATTCTTTGACTTATGGCCCCCTTCCATCTTTAAAACCAATAATGTCTGTCTAGTATTTCTCCCATAACATCACTCTGACACTGACTCTTCTGCCTCCCCCTCCACATTTCAGGACCTTTTTGATTACATTGTGACACACAGGTAAACCAGGATAATCTTCCTATTTTAAGGTCAGCTGATTGGCAATCTTAATTCCCCAATGCCATATTAAATAATATATTTGCAGACTGTAGAGTTTCGGACATGAACATCTTTGAAGTGCCATTATTTTACCAACACACCTACAGATACGATTATTCAAATGGACTGAATGATACTCTGAAACTATCATGCTTCAGACACAGGCCCAAGAAGACCCAGTAAGTTAAAGACTGAATACAGCTCTTCAGTGAGAAACCTAGAGCTACCTTAACTTTATTTTAGATGCACATTGTGTACATATCTATTATATCTTACCACATAGTTTATTTCTCACACTAGACGAGTGTTTCTCATTCTTGGCACTATTGATATTTTGAGCCAGATAATTCATTATTGTCAGCATTGGGAGCTGACCTGTGTACTACAGGAAATTAGCAGCATCCCAGGGCTCTACCCACTAGATGCCAGTAGCATCCTCTAATCTCTCCCCAGTTGTGACAAACAATAATGTCTTCAGACATTGCCAAGTGTCCCCTGAAGGCCCATACTGCCTCTGGTTGAAAACCACTCCTCTAAATTGTGAACATGTTCAGATCAGGGGCCACATCTTTGTATTACCAGAATCCCAAACACAGCACCTTGCATATAGTAGGTACCTAGTAAGTTTTAGTTTAATGAAAGAATGAATGAATGGAAATCTCAAAATTAATCATTATTATTATAGAAATAAAAGCTTCTCCTAATTCTACTATGGATGTTTAAGATATAGTCTGATTAAGTTTCACAAAATATTGCACACATACAGTATTCAGTCCGAGTAAACACTTTAAACTTGACAAAACTCATCATTACAATGACTACCATCTAGTGAATACTTGCTACATACCTGATATGCTCTAGTATCTGCATATTTAATCCATATAACCCAGACATCCCTTAGACCTGGGCAAGAGGGACCCAGGCTTTGAGTCCTGTGTTTTAGGGAGCCCACATATGACAAGTGCAACAACAGAAACAACAACAAAACATACATTTTTTGATTCTTTGGCACTTTCAACATTAGGTTGGCAAGTGAGTTTTTCAAGGATAGGCACTCAGCATGGACAATATATAGCCCTTAACCTTAAACATCTGCTCTCGTGACCCCAGAGCAATGCTTTTCCACATCTCTTGCTCTGTGACTCTGAAATGAAGGATAGTGTTTCCAAATGCTGTGTAAATATGTCAAGTGCTATTGCTGACCTCAGAGATGAACACTGCTTTGGAGTATGGTGAGGATTCAAGCAACGGAAAGATTCTGGTAAGAGAAAAGACCAGCTGATTAGTTAGTCAAATTCTTCCTTTAATATCATAAGTGCAAAGATTCTTGCATAACAAGCATTGTTTCCCAGAAGTACTGAGCTTCATTTTTCCCTCCTTTGTGTGTTCTGATTAGTTGTTACAGCAGTACTCATCAGATTTTATAGCACTTGTATATGGAAACATTTTGCTATAAAAACAATCTATATTACTCTTGTTTGTATGTGTATATATGTAACATATGATAAATATGATAGTCATTCTTTATATTAGCAATTAGATGGACTGAACACTGGAATTTATGAATAAGTTTATTAAAATATTTAATAAAACTTATTTATATTTAAAACAAATAAAAGTGTTTATCTTTATTAAATAATTTTTATTTATAAGTTTGGTACTTATTAATTTTGATAAGCAAATATTAGAAGGAAATAACTTTTTTCAAAAATATGAAAAGTATTTATTTTGATTTTTATATTTATTTTAAGTTATACAGTCTGATGAGATATATTTAAATTTTGTATATTTTTTGGTTTTTGGTTTTTTGTACATATTTTGAATTTAATTATATGTAATTTTAAAGAGTCTTTAGATCATTATAGTCAATAGAAAATATGTAAAAATCTTGATTTTTTTAACAACATAATCATGTTGCTGAAATGAAGGCAAAAAAGTGTTATGGAATAAATGGATCATAATTTGCATTATATAAATTTTTATTTTATTACTCATCCCAAAACTGCTGGCCCATCAACAGAAGGCCTGGTCTTTCATATTTGCCAACTTTTGGTCCTATAAAAATCATAGCTTTACATATATTGTTTTGGATTTTGTCATTATGAAGGTATATTTGTCAGGGTAGGAGGATAGAACATATTTTATTTAACAGTTTGTTGGCTTGATTTATAACTTTTAAATATTTAGACATATGGTATGTGGGCCTCTATTTGTATTTTTGTCCTGGGCGGGCCTACATACAATAACTTTATGAGGTAGATATTATCATTCTCATCTTTTAGACAAGGGAACTAAAGCTCAGGGAAATTAAATAAATTGTTTGTGGTAACCCAGTGAGTAAGTGGAAGGGGTGGCTTCTCACCCTGGTCTTTTTGCCTCCCAAACCTCACAAAGCCACATCAGTCAGTTACTGAAGATTATATCGCCTGCGTATGGTCTTTACGAGGAAAACAGAGACCTGGGAAGCACATTATACAGTAGGGATATTGTTCTTCTCAGCTGCCTTCTGTCTCCAGAACCGTCAAACTACCTAGATAGATCAGAAATGTGTATGTGTGCGTGTGTGTGCGTATGTGTGTAAGCATGTGTGTGTTAGAGGTTGAAGGTGGAATTAGAGACTGATGCTCTACTAACTTCATAAATAGCAAAACAAGGTGGTCTTTCTTAATAATTTTCTTTGAGGACCAAACTGCATTCGATTGTTTTAAATGCAGAATGAAATTGCCTATGTCAGGATGTTAATGTTCCATATTCTTTTGGGGGAATGGATCAATATCTAGTAATAATTAGACTCGTTAGACATTATGCAGAAAATCTGCCTTCTTCTCACTCATTAAGTGAAGAATTTGTTTACTCTCTTTCTCTACTAGTTTGCCTCCTCCAGAGTTTAAGATTACAGGTTATAGGTTAATGCAGTAATTAAGATGATTGATTCTGGAGACAAGCTGCTTGGGTTAAAATCTTGGCTATATCACTCACTACATATGCGGCCTTGGGCAAATTACTTGACCTCTGAGAGCCTCAGTTTTCTCACCTATAAAATGGGAATAATAATAGTTCTTGCTGCATATGGTTGTGGGATTAAATAATTTCGTACATATAAAAAATGTAGAATGATCTCCAATAAGTATTATGCATGATTTTAGCTATTACTTCCTAATAAATATTGACGAGGTTTTTTAAGTCAGTTATTGAGATTCCAAATGATTGGTATGTTACTATTTACTAAACACATTTTAAGGAAATTAAGGAAAAATTAAGGAAGAAGTGAAGTAAGTTATTTTAAAATGATTCTGTTAGGTCAATCAACAGCTACTTAAAGATGTTTAAAGATTAGTTTTACCTCTGTGTACGGGAACTGATCAGAATTACCAACAGTTTAATTGGATGTTTGTTGGGTGGTTTTTCTGGTTAATTCTGTTGAATACCAGGAACAAAGATATTTCATAAGATCTAACCATATGAAATCAGCATGATTATTAAAATCAGGCAGATACTAAATGATTTGAACATATCTATGTTTTTAATAATGTGGATAAGACATATCCACTTGATTTTTAAATTTTTGCACAAGTAGTATCAGAGCAGTAAATACATATTTACTGTGCATTAAGGCAGAATGCATCCTGAATCATTTAAGAAGTCTTAAATATCATTTATATGACCTGTTGTGGTTGAAGATATTTTTCTGTGAGAATGCATATCTGTGGTTAAAATAAAAGTCACTGCAGTTCGTGACTCAGCTAAATAGAGATTTGCAATTTATATATACCTTCACAGGAAAATGCAGAATTGTAACATGAGGTCTGGTTGTATTGAAAGAAGAGGCATTTTGGAAAAAGCACATTGTAATATACAAGTTCTGGAGTCAAAACTGTAGCATTCTAAATAGCTACAGGAAATAAACACTGGATCACCAAAGACATGTTCTTGAGAGTACTCTGTTTTCATGCCCCAATTTAAGGGGAAATTCTACATGTGCTTATAAATCTTTACTACCTTCTGGTTTTGAGTTCTCTGAAGCTGAAATGTTATTAAAATTATTTTGAAGGATTCTTTAACCCTGAACATATGCAATGTAAAATATTCCAAAAAATTGTAATGAAGAACATACTAACATTTAATATAAAAATTGTTTGCTGTCAGTGGGAAAATAAACAGCATATTATATTCCATTTATTATATTGTAGATCATGTTCCTCAAACTGAACACTATAGGGCAGGAAATAAAGTAATATGACATCTAGTTATTGTATGCTTGTTAAGTGTTTGCAAGCAATGTTTTGTTTTTCTTCAGTGCTTAGACTTATATTGGGTTGTTTGATATGCTCACTGTATCTGTACACTTCTAGAGGTTGTGAAATTGGGAAAGGAGGTTGATAATATTTTTAGGGCTTTCTGCAGTTCATAAATGCAATCCTGTTGGCTTAAACCTTCTAGCAAGAGAGAGTAAAATAGTTATATACCAGTATTGCCTTGAGCATTCTGACACAGGTTCAAGGAAGAGAAGCAATTATGTTAGATTTTAAGTTAAGATTTGATAATATTATGTTAATGGTGTTTTACCTTTAAAATGCGGTGCTTTCCTAAAAAGCCCATGCAACTGACTGTCCTGTACTGAACTGTGATACCGTTTTTCTAGGCAGGTTGCACTTGATAGAGGTTTAGAAAAGCTGACCTACGTCCTGAGATTTTTCTGAAACACAGTGAGACCTAGGGGGATTATTCTTCCTGCTATTACCCGCTGACTGGTACAGATAATGTGTTAAATTATCACTTATGGTGAATACTCCACCAGACTTCTTACTCTAGAGTAACTCTGTGTACTTAGAAAATATTACTTTGCCTCTTTGCATTCTGCCTTTATCTATACCATGCAAACCCTGTAGGAAAAAAATTTTGTATACCTAATGATTGAATAGCTACCATAAGTCTACCACATTTATACCTTTTTAAAGACTTGAACAATCTTGTCTGGGAACTTCATTAATCTTGTCCATTCAGTATGGGGCAAAGCAAACACCTATATGTATTCAGGAACTTGGTAAGATTATAATACCGATCAAAAGGTCTTAAACAGAATGGTCTTGTTTCAGATATTCTGATAAAAAGAGTTGCCATCTAGTTTTTTTTTTTAATGTTTCATTTATTTATTTATTTAAATAATTAATTTAAATTGGAGTATAGTTGCTTTTCAATGTTGTGTTAGTTTCTACTGTACATCAAAATGAA